>NW_020273499.1:0-21427 GCF_003268045.1 Sipha flava
TCGGTGATCGTCCGGTCGGGCCGCACACCGCTGGCCGGTTCCTTCAGACCAAGCACGTTTGCGATCAGCGGGTACACGTGCACGTTGTCGAACGGCTGGCCGGTGGTGTTCTTCCGGAACGCCGGCCCCGAAGCCATGAACATGGCGCGCATCCTGGGGTCCTCGTTGTCGTATCCGTGCGTGCCCGATTCGAAGGTCATCGATCCTGAAAAGAGCAAAATGCCCACATGACGTCACCGACTAACTTGGCGACTTGAAAGAGCGCATGAGTGCGTCTTAACGGACGCTATGGCCCTAATATAAATAACTAAAGCCCTAATATTGGAGGTGCTGAAATTGCTGAAAATAAAATTGAACGGTATTTCACTGCAATTACTACAGATTATGTACATCCGAATAAAAATAACTGGAGCACTAAATTTGAACTCAGGGAAGCTAAAAACCCCCTTTGCGCCCGCCTAATTGCGCTTATAATGGGTGTGGTGACTCGTTCCCTCGGGTATCCATAACGTAACATAACGTCGAACCGTGTACGGTTTCTTCGTATCACGTGTAAAAATGAAACGTCAACGCATTCGTGGATCGTTCATATACAAGGACACAACGTAAACAATATTACTGTATACATTTTGGTAACTGGTCTAGGGGTCCGTTCAATGCAATCGAAGAACAATATTTGTCTTTGATAAAAATTAAATTATACGTGACAACATTTCGATTGTTCGAATACTCAAAATGTTACTCATTGTCATCCGGACAAATATTTTAACAGCATGGTTCAAATTATAATATATTATATCTTATAGTCAATATGAGAAAAACCAGCGAAATTACAAACAATTTTTAATTTTTTTTTAGATTTAAAGTGCGAGCACCAAATATTGTATTAGAACCCCATTATGATTGAGGGCAAATCTACACAGTCGCCTTAAAATAATAATAATTTAATTAAGGCTTAATATTATTGCACATAATTGTATTTACTGGCATAATTTGTATTTATTATTATAGTGTATTTTAATAAGAGATTTCATAATTTTATTATACCAACCATTTCTGATATCTTGTAATTTTAAATGAAGTCTGTTAATTTTACATATACGTTTTTTACATTTCTTTTATAATTTATTCAGTTTCACATACGATGGTTTCGTTTGTACTATTTTTTTCCGAATGAACGTTGTTTTCACACATGACGGATTTTTCCCATGATCCGGCTACGTTTGGTTATATTTTATTTTTACATTTTTAACTCAGTTGGCTTTCAACATGAATCCTAAATGCACTATTGCTATGTGGCTTTTGTATCATCGTTTGCGAATACGTAGAAAATGACGTAACAATCATATTTATTGGGTATACATAATTAATACTCACTTCTTCCCAAACATTTTTTCGGTTCTATTTCTCTCCTTTAAAAGATATTGACATTTAACCATAATATAGATCTGCATTCCACAACAGAGATTAAAATTTCTAAGTCAATATCGATGTATTTTTATTGCGAAAAGCCATAACGAGTAACTTTGACAACGGGTGGCAGACAAATAAAAATCGTCTTTTGTGAAGGCGTACGCTAATTCACGTAGACCACTAATAAAACGTATCCGTTTATCTTCCCGCGTGAAAGTCACAGATACTTTCATGTGTTTATTGTCAGTTGAAATTCGTACAGAAGAAAATGTCGTATGTGAAACGGGCCTTTGATTTAAATAAACTTACTTGTACTATTTTGAATATATTCAAACAAATTGTTCCAAAACGCGTAACCTGGTTTCGCTAATATGTACAATTTCCCATTTAATCTGGATGTATTCTTCATGTGCCACCGGACCGGCAGTTCATCTTTTTTATAAACACTAAATGTTCTCAAATTATTGGAAATTCTTGTAAGATTTTGATAAATTTCTTCAAATTTACCTGAGACAAATAAAAATGTCAATAATTTCAATTCCTTAACAATATTATTTCTTAATATGTTTACCAGGATTTGGTAGTATGAATCCATTGGGTCCTGAAATAACAGATTCGTAGGTTTTATTGGAAATTAATTGATCTAAATGTATAGTTCTATTATTCGTGACTGAATCCATCCCGTGATCGCTTAGAATAATCAGATTCATTTTGTTTTCTAAATTTTCTTCTTTAATTTTGTCTAATAAGTACCTATAAATAGCATCATTTGAATATACTTTTCATGTATGAAATTATATTATTTAAATTATTCAAAATATATTATAAATTATATAGAAGGAGTGATTTTTGTTAAAGTATAAGTGTGTTACATTGTAATAGAGTATGGAATACAAGAAGTTTCAATCCTATCATTAAATAATCCTAAAAAAAATATGTTTAAACGTGTGAAACTAGTTTCTAAAAATCAAATATAAAACATAATTACTTGACTGTTGCATCAACTCTAGAGATTTGAACTTTTAGATCCGGTGAATTGATTCCTTTCATATGAGAAGTTTTATCGGGTTCTTCAAAATACGCAAACACTAGATTCGCTGGTTGAGAACTATTTTTAATCCATAACATGATTTTGTCCACACGAGAATTCCAAGGCATTGTACTAAAAAAAAAAAAAAAGTATTAATATTTCTTTTTCATCGCACATCCTATGGTATTAATAATGTACTTCACCGTATAGCCAGAGAATATACAATTAAAAAATTTTGATTTGTTTAATTATTGTTAAATTAAATTAATATGAACATTTTTTTTTCATCTAATCCTTGTTTTTCCGTTATTTAATGTAGTTAAAAAATATCTATAGTCATTTAAGTCCTTTTTGTAGATAATATTTCGTTATTCATTTAAATGTTTTTTACTAATTATTGATTACTAATCATATATTGAATTATGTATATTGATTTCATATTGTACAAATGTTATAGATAAGAAATATTATTTACTATACTTGAGTCCACATGGGCGTTTATGCTAATAAATAAATAAAATAAATAAAATATAGAAATTTTATAATTTTTATTGAATACATTAATACGATAGTAAAATAGAAAATGTTTGTGCTACGAGTGAAAATAATCATGTAATAGGAATACATTGTACTTATAGCATTAACACGATTGAATATTACAGAAAATTTTATATAAATCGAGTATAGGCAGTTTTATTATAGGTAGGTGTGTGTTTTGCATTGTTATTTAAAAATTTTGTTTGAAAATTAATTGTTTCTACAAATCCTGTACGCAATACAAATAAGTCAATTAAAATATTTATTGTTTATATTATTTATTTATTATAAAAAAAACGTATAATACAAGATATTTTATATCATGTAAATGTCCAATTGAAAAAATTAACCAAATCAGCATTTTGAAATATTACCTAATTGAAAACTTTTAAGTTAAACGCTTTTAAATAAGTATAATTTATAAAAATAATAAACTAAGTGTCTTTGATATTCAATACATTTTTTACATTTTTGAATTACTCAAAGTTAAGTGTAAACAATTGAAATTTGAATATTTATCGCCAAAATATATACCGTTTTCTTTTTGTTTTACTATTTCAAAAAAAATAATTACAAATAGATAAGTAGTTTTGGTAGAAAATGTTGTTGGTTTTAAATCACCTTGCAACTTAAAATATTTATTTAATTTTATTAAATTTGAAAAAAAAATATCGGAAAATATTTTTATAATAAATAATTATTTAAAAGTAGATATATTGATCTGTTTTCTTATGTTGTTCATGCAAAATTTTTTTAAAGTTACATCAAACAGAAAATATTTATGTAATAGTTAGCAATACATGTAGCAATACAAATGTACGTTTTTTTAGTTAAATTTTTGCATACTTTGCAAATACTATATCGAGAATTGTTAAGCCACAACGTAATTAATAATATTAATTAGATTACCGGTTTTGCTTTAAGTTTAAAAATAGAGTAATTACTTGTTGTATATTTGAACATAAGTTGGTGTTTTTCCTTGATATTGGAATTCCGATCCGGGCCACATCATTACGCCGCTATACCGTCCGTTTCCGCTGTACTCGTTTTGCATCTATAATTAAGTAGTAATCATGTAAGACAATGTGTAGGTAATGGAAATTATTGCTGGACATTATTAAAGACTTTGGTAAAAACTAGAGCTCGGAAGTTATAGGAGCTAAAAAAAGCAAAATATGCACGAAAAAATTGTAAAATATGCATGAAAAAATGTTAAATATGCAAAAACAATTTATTTAATATATAAAAAATGTTTATCAAATATGAAAATAAATGTACCAAGTATACAAAAAATTTTTTTTTATGTTTTTTTATTAAATAAAAAATTTTTTGAGTGATTTTTATGCATTGCAATTTTTTCAATCTAAAAAAACATAATGAAAGTTATTTGAAAAATTATATCTATTTATTATTAATTTAATAAGTATATAGATTACTAGCTGACCCGAAAAACGTTTTTTTGTCACATAAATTATTTCTAGAGAAACTGCAAACTGTATAAATAGATTTGTATGACACCAAGTATCCTGGTAACAAATGTTGTATCTTGAGATTCAATTCGTTGTCGTCCACATTTCTTGCTGCTAAAATTGCTCTTCCTGCCAGCCACTCATGATTTGTGTATTGTCTGTGTACATTGGGAAATATCTGGTCTATAAGAGCATCTTGTTAATCAATGATTGTGCAGAAATTGGTCGGTAATTGTATGCATCCCGTTTTATTTGTAGTAACTTTCCCATCACCGATAGTCAACAATTGTTTTGAGAATCTTCCGCATGCAGATTTTTTTGATTGAATCGCAAGTATCGTAATCACTCGAACTTAATCTTTACATACATGTCGACCATGAATTGATGACAAAGCTCACGACATCATAGAATAACGTTATCCTGATCGCATTTAATCATTAACCGATATGCATATATTAATCCTTCAAACTAACATTCTTGTTTGTTTTAGCACCTGTTGCTGGATCTTGTTGTTTAATATTTATGCAATATCCGTCATTTAATACCAAAAATAAAATTAATAGTTTTTAAATAGTTTTTTTAATAGTATCATTTAATAATTCATTTTCAATTGTGCAGTTATCGACCGGGTCAAAAATTATCAAATTAAATTATAGCACTTAGGAGTATAAAAAATAGATAAAAACCTATTCGCAAACCTGCCAAATGTACCTAATTACAAAATACAAAATTTCATTAAAATCGGTTAAGCTGTTTTGGAGGCCTATGTTTACAAACACTGTGATACGAGGTTTTTTATATATACATAGATTGTAACTGTCATACTTGTTAATGTATTGCATTGAATAATCAGAACTTTCTTAATATTTTCCATATTAAATGAACGACGATTGTCTTAATGAATATTTTTGTAGCGTGAAAAACTTCTTTTAACATCCGATGAAATTCTGGTTAATGTATAATTGTATATAATGTTAGTATTAATAATACACTTTCCATATTGCTATTAGTTAACGATAATATCGATAATAATATATATTTTATTGTTCACCTTAGTGCTATGAAGATAAATACGACCCGTTAAATTAAATTGATATAATGACGGTAAGGTATGACGACTAGTACGTTAAATAATCGAAAATAAAATAAAAGAAAACTTTAAATTGTTTAAAAAATATTACACAGGCATAAAAATTTCATGAATATTAAGAAATATGCAAAAAAAGCATATGAAAATTAAGAAATGTGGACTTTTTTCTAAAATTGCCAAAATATGCGAAAAAAATGCATTTTTAATTTTTGTATTTTAACTCGTTTTTGTATGAAACGGATTTTTAGCTTGATCTGCTATAAATTGAAAGTATACAGAAAAATATGTAACTCTTACATGAGCTCTAGTGATAACATTTCAATAGGGGTTTTACATGCACAGGAGCAGAATTTCTTTAAATTAGTGTTCTTTGTATACAGCGTGCTTAAGAGAGATGATCGGGATACTTACCTGCCAACAGGTTTGCTACTAAAGTCGGAATTTTGGGAATTCCCGCGTTCTATAATTTTTTTAGGCACATTTAATCCAACTCAATTTTTTAAAAGTTAATGTAAACAAATTTGATTTTATATATAGTATTTAGTTACCGATCGTTGAAACTTTATTTTAAATAGACATCAAGGTGTGCGTTAGTGATCGAATTATTTAAATTATTAAGACAATTGCAGTAGGTATTATGTTATTTTATATTTTTTCCTGAAAATAAATCAAACAACTTTAAGATACAAATAGAAATAAAAAATAAATAAAAAGCTCTTAAGTTATTTATGTTTTAATAACAGTCGATCGAAATTGTAAAAGGAAACGAACTAGCAACTAAATTATATGGTATTCATCTAAGACTAGATACTGACTGAAGAAAGTAAGAGAACAAACATTCTACAAGAGTCTACTATACAATAACATAAAAATTTCTTACGAATTTATTAAAAAAAATAAAATCTTAGCACCAATTTTATATTAATTATATTAAAAAAAGTATAGATCTCTAAAGTATATATTATATTCATAAGATATTGTTATTTATATTATATATTGTGCCATGTTTCCCGTGTACGTGAAAAGTTTGCTGAAATAAATCAATTTCATTTTAACATTTTTTTTTTCATTTTATAAATTTTTTATTTGTTTGTGATGTTTTTTCCTCTTAAAAAAATAAGTAACATTAATTTTTATTCTTTTTTTTATTATTTGAAATATACGTTTAATAAAATTGAAAACAGTTATAGTACATAATATTAATACAATATAATTAAGAAGAAACAGTGAATTAAGTTTAAGCAGAAATTTTTGGTTAACAGCAAACATTAAGAATTTACAATTTTTAAAATATTTCTCATATCATTCATAAATAATAAAAATAATTTTAAGTTATCAATAATTTAATAATATTCATAGATCTTAATCAAATTTATGAAATTTTTTTCGACATCAATTGTTTTATTTATATATATACCTATATAACTTAACTTAAATATACCGATAAGTTGTAAATAAATTTAAATTTAAATGTTTTTATTTTTTTTTTTTTGTGTGCTTTTTAAATATAGAAATAATACATTATAAAGAAAATAATTAATATACTATATATTGTGGTATTTCGTACGTTTTACATTTTATTTATACTTTTTAAAAGAAATTGATAAAAATAAAATCAGAACTTTTAAAAGAAAAATATATTCTTTCAAAGTTCTTATTTTATATTGTATTTAATACAGTATTATAGCAATAATTTAATTTCTTTTTTAAAATTCTTATAACAATCTTTGATTTATATAAACTAAATTATATTAATTTAATATCTATCAACGATAATGATCTATCAGGGAGTATAATGAAATCATCGTTTCATTTATGCATCGCATTTACCTAAGTTAATTTACCATAATATCATATTACCTTGCAACTTATGGAATTCCATTTAGGTAAAATAAGACTATATATTGAATATATAAATAAATGTTTAGGTTAGTGATGAATTACTTAAAAGGTAAAATACCTAGATACTTTGTTATTTGTAACTTTTAAACCGTTTAATATTGAATTTATTTTCAAAATCAATGATCTAACATTATATATGTTAAGTATATGATAATTGACAATTTATTTACTAAATACGAGCCTTACAAAAATTTACTTTACAGTATGATATTATTATATTATATTTTTGATAAAAGAAA
The DNA here is from genome assembly GCF_003268045.1 of Sipha flava. Lineage (NCBI taxonomy): Eukaryota > Metazoa > Arthropoda > Insecta > Hemiptera > Aphididae > Sipha > Sipha flava. Next base: position 7,681 of record NW_020273499.1, read on the forward strand.
AAAAATATGATGTATGTATAAAGACACACGAACATAAAAAATATTAAATTAAGTTTTACGATACTTTGGTTACATAAACTATAATCGTCATATATAAAAATATATATAGATAATATAAAATATAACTTATCTACATTAATAAAAACTAGATACAATCAGTATCAATCTAGATCAATGATGCCATTTTATTGGAAATTATACTAACGACACGTTTAATACAAAGATAATCACTATTAATAGTGTCTACTCATGATATTTTTAAAACTTCAGGTAAAATATTACAGCCATTATTTTATTATGTTAGGTTTTCTGAAATTTAGAGAAATTAATAGTTTTATTGATTGAAATTTAGTTAGCTCTTTAAAAATAAGATAATTCATATTTTGTATATAATTTTTATTGCGAATTTTTATGAAAATTAATCAATTCGGAATTATTTAGAATAAAATAAATTAACACATTGTATCATTTAAATAAAGAGATACATAAATGTATTAATAATTTAATTTATGTTGAAGTTGGTACACTGAATATGTGTACATGAGAGGAGATCAATCATAGTATTGAAAACTTTTAAAGTACCATCCATAACATATTTTTGTATACATTGACTAATTTTCTATACTGATATAATTTCAAAGAATAGTTTTAAATGTTGAAAACATGAAAATGCGACTTCGTGTTATTCTTAATCGTTATTTACATAATGGATTCATCTTGTTGTTGATTTTGACTGGATAGTCAGATGTTTTATGACTATTTTAAGGTTTTTGTGTCGTTTGACGAGTAAAAACTTTTTTCTTTCTTTCATAAATGTTTTTTTTTTTTTACTATATTTTAGATATTATTTATAAACTATATATTATAACTAATTTTAGTTCAATATTTTCGACTTAATAATATTAATATTGGCTTTACATTTTAATAAATTATGTTAATTCGGTTTAAATTCACGAACATTTTTATTTAAGTTTTGAATGTCCATTATTTCAGTTGTTATAGATTACAATAAAGGTTTTAATTCTGGTGTTATCGAGTGCTAGAATTTGTAGGCACTTTTTTTTTTTTTTTTCAAAATATGATTAAGAATAACGTCGAGAAATAATAAATTTATAATAAGCCCAAGCATTATTTAAAAAAAAAAAAATTAATATTTTTATGATGGAATTCTTAAGTCATAAATACACATAATTTACAAAACGAAATAAGCAGAAATTTTTTAATATGTTATATGTATATTTTTAAACTTTACTACAAGAACGTAGAACACGTACGCTTGTAAAATGCACAGTTATTTTTGTACATGATCATATTGTAAGTTATACATGTATTAACGTTGGATGTGTTGATAATACGTAGCACATTATTCGTCATGCATTTTTATCATTCAACACAGATGAAATCAACCACATTTCTAAGTTCTAAGTTTAAACTGCAATAAATAATAATAAACAATAATCATGTAGGCTGTATTGAAAATCATATGCAAATTAAATATTTTTATCAATTATATGCTTAAAATGTACCTACTCAGTAATAGTAAAAAAAAAGACTCACAAGTAGGTATTGTATCAAATATATTTCTCTGATAAACTCATAGTCTTATTAGTCTTATACTCTCAAGGTAACTATATCAAAATGTTATTTAATAAAAAATAATAATTATAAACTTTTATCTGCTACGGGATGACTATTAAGTTGATGTATTATGATGTTTGTATAGTTGTATAATGTATAATATATGATTCATAAAACAAATGTAATACATTATGTATTTCATTTTTTCAACGAGAATAAATAAAAAATAATAAATGTATTATTATAATTATTATTGTTTATTTAAAATGTAAACATATAAGATGGCTAAAGGTATAATTCTGTATCATCTTTAAATTGTATTTTATGAACTAATTTATTTTCTTTTGAAAGAAATTATATATATCTATAAATTATCTTAATATTTGTTTTAGCATAATGTCATATTCAATTAATTAGTGACTAACCACACATAGTGAGAATTTATAAATAACAATTATACATTTTTTCATATTTTTATAAATATCATTAATCATAGAAGTATAAATATATTTAAAAATAATATTAAATGGCTTTTATAATTTATAAAATAATATAACGATTGTTTTGCTCACTTTGAATATATTTATTATTGTAAATTTTTCAATCATAAAATATGATAATTAATTCAGAAAACTTTTAGTTATTACATGGAAAATATTTATAGTTAATTTTCATTTGTATTCAATCTGATTAAACTAAATTTAATTAGATTACTTGTTTAATGACATACAGTAATCAAAACACAGTTCATTATTTTTTTTTTTTTAATTATAATATATAGTGCTTTTATTCTATATATTTTTAAAAACCACGCATAAGAATCTAATTTTACAGTTTTCGGGGTTACTGGTTTCTTCATAATTATTTTGGTTTGATTTTGTCGAAAGAAAATTTAATCTCCTATAAAAACTTAATAAAAATAAATTCATTACTGGCTTTATTGAAAGTCCATAACTAATAAACTTATTACGTACGTATCACCTACTATTTACTAGCATGAAAGTACAATTGTGTTTTATAATTCGTCATAATTCATGTTAGTCATGTGAGTTTATTGCGATCTTGTGTTTTATTATCACATACTCTAAATTTCGTCAGTACACATAAATTATATCTATCAAAATATCTTTGTCTTACAGACATAGTGACCTTCAATTTCCATATCAGTGCAATTGGGAAACATAATTTTTTTTTTCAATTATATTGACATAATTATAATAATAACAAGGGCTCTTTAAACTCGAATAACGGTAATATAATGATAAGTAACCACTAATATATTAATCACTAATAATCACTGTTATAACTTGTTATAATTGTCAATTTGAATACTTGTATCATAATTTTGTAATATTGCTTTTTAGGGGCGTTAAGTAAATAAATAAATAGATAAAGACTTTCTAGTAGATGTCCTTTTGACGATTAATAATTTTTACAGGCTACATAATACGTATGAAAAATGTATTTTTGCATAATGCACTACGTACATCGAGCTGAGAACTATGTACTGCGTGGATTCAGTGGCAAAAATTATTTATGGAACCCACTATCAGTGTTTTCAACCATTCTGACAACAACGGGAAATTGTCGATTTTTAGATTTTTACCACATCCCCATTAAAGTTTATTTATATGGGACACATAATGCAATTACTAATTTATATATTACTACGACTGTATAAAACTAGGTGATCCAAAGTTTTGTAGTTTGCGGTCCAACTTTCACTTATTTAAAAACACTGACATTAAAACGTTACAGTTATTAGTAAATGGTACCTTACCAAGACATACGTAGATAAGTATATTTTCAAACCGTGTTTGTACTTAAACCATATATTTTCTATCTATACATTTACTATACAATAGTGATTATCATATTGTTATTATTTTAGTTTAATTATGTATGGTATTGACACTTAATCTCAGGCGTAGGGAAAGTAGCGCGCCCATCGCCCAATGTACCTTAGTACATTGCAATAGCCCTACCATGACCTTAATTGGTTGGGGTAGTCTGGTCCTCCAGGTTGGGGATTGATCGTAGGGTTAACAACCCTACATCAGAAAAAAAAAAACATGTTAAGAAACCACAAAATAAGTTTCGGAATTGGATTAATGGACAAAGACCGGAACTGGAAAATGGAATAAAAATTGGTACATGGAATGTTAGGACCTTAAACAAACCTGGAGCGTTACAGTATTTACTGGACGCTATTAAAAAATATAATACGAACATATTAGCTCTACAAGAAATTAGATGGCCAAATGACGGAAATATGAAAAAAGATGATAAAACCAAATTCTATAGCGGAAGAAAGGATGGAAGATATGAAAATGGTGTGGGTTTTGTAGTAAGCGATGATACGCTATCAAAAGTAGAAGAATTCATGGCAGTAAATGACCGAATATGCTATATCCGACTCACAAGTCACATTTTTGATAGCATTATCGTAAACGCTTATGCACCAACTGAAGAGAAAGAGGAAAATATTAAGAATGAGTTTTATGATGAACTAGGACACATACTTGACACAACACCAAATAGCTGTATAAAAATATTAATATGTGATTTTAACGCAAAAATAGAAAGGGAAGATGTATATAGACCAACGATTGGACCGAATAGCTTACATGACGTAAGTAACGATAATGGAACCAGATTGATCAACTTATGTATAACGAACGGTTTTACCCTTAGTAGTACATACTTTCCAAGGAAAGATATATACAAACAAACTTGGATAGCACTTAATAGAATAACTAAAAACCAAATTGATCATGTTATGATACAAAATAAGCATAAAGGTTGCATAAAAAGTGTCAGGAGCTATAGAGGTACAGACGCCGACTCGGATCATTACCTGGTAATTACAAAACTTAAAATTAGATTATCTGAAAGATGGAAAAAGGTAAAATATATAAAATCCGTAAAATACGATATAGAAAAACTGTCAGAAAAGAAGGTTTTAGAGGAATACATATATAAAACTCAACAAGAATTACAAAAATCCAACAGTAATGCAGATGAAGATGGAGAACGGATATGGGGAAGAATCAAGACGGCGGTTAGTATCAATAGTAGCGGTCAATAGTGCTAATAATTGCCTAGGAATAAGAAAACAAGAAAAAAGAAAAGAATGGTTTAATGATAGGTGCAAGGAAGCAATAGACAGAAGAAACCGCATACGAGAAAAAAACTATCAAGGACCCAAGTGACATAAATATGGAAAGATATAAAAATACTAAAAAAGAAACCAATAAAGTACTAAGATGTGAAAAAAGATTAGCGGAAAAAGCAAAGATTGAGGAAATTGAAGAAAATAAAAATAACTCCAAAAGATTCTTTAGCAAAACTGCCAACATTAAACAGGGATATAAACCGCAGACTAGGATACTAAGGAATGAACTAGGTGAGTTAATAACAAAAGAAGAATCTGTAGCAGAAGAATTTAAAAAAACATTTCGAAAGATTACTAAATAAAACACCACCAATACCAACACATGAAGATATACCTATGCAATATAGTACAGCGGAACCATATATTAAAACTCCAACAAAACAGGAAATCTATAACATCATAAAAAAAACTTAAAAACAACAAATCACCTGGAGAAAACAACGTAATTGCGAAATTATTAAAAAATGGAGGAAATGCGATTAAAGATGAAATTTGGAAAATGATTAAGGAAATTTGGGAAACCGAAGTAATGCCAGGAGAGTGGAACACGGCAATACTATGCCCAATATTTAAAAAAGGAGACACTTTAGACCCAAAAAATTACAGAGGAATCTCATTATTGGATACTTGTTACAATATATTGTCAACGCTTCTTTTGGAAAGAATAACACCATATGCAGAGGGTATCATCGGAAGATACCAGTGTGGCTTTATAAAGGGGAAATCCACTATCGACCACATTTTTACCTTAAGACAAACAATGGAGAAATACTACGAATTTGACATGGATTTATATATGATATTTGTTGACTACAAACAAGCTTATGATAGTGTGAACAGACAGGAATTATGGATAGCAATGTTACATTTTGAAGTTCCGAAAAAATATGTAAATTTAGTAAAGATGTGTAATGACAAGACTGTACTGAAAGTACGTTTTCTTCAGACACTATCACCAGCCTTTGAGGTTAATTCTGGATTGCTACAGGGATATGCCCTATCCCCAACATTGTTCAATTTGGGACTAGAAAAAGTTATTAGAGAAGCTTATGAAGACAGAAGAATGGAAGTTATTGGTGAAGAAACTATCTTAGCATATGCTGATGATATAGTTCTTTTAGGGAATACGCGAGAAGAAATTTCCCACTCACTCTCTAAACTAATAGAAGCCAGCAAAAACATGGGTTTATGTATCAACGAAGAAAAAACTAAACTTATGATACTATCCAGAAGAAACGTAGATCAATCAAACCTGAAAGTGGGAAGTATGAATTTCGAAAAGGTGGATAATTTCAAATACTTGGGTGTTAATATAAACAACAGCAACAACATGCATAAGGAGATAAAGGAAAGAATATCAAATGGAAATAGGTGTTACTTCAGCATAAACAAACTATTGAGATCAAAACTGCTATCAAGAAAGTCTAAAACCACTTTGTACACAAGCTACCTTAGACCAGTAGTAACCTATGGATGTGAGACCTGGTCCACAACAAAAAATGATAATAAAAAACTTGCTATATGGGAAAGAAAAATACTAAAAAATATATATGGACCAGTGTACAACGACAACCTAGGAATATATGAAAAAAGTCACAATGAAGAACTGTATAACCTGTATGGAAAATCAAATATACCCACATATATAAGATGTAAACGCCTAGAGTGGTTAGGACATGTATGGAGAGCGGATGGAGATTTATTAAAGAATGTTCTGATACGAAAAATAAATAATTAACGTCCACTTGGAAGACCAAGAAGAAGATGGAAAGACACAGTAGAAAAGAATATGAGACTAATAGATGAGGATGCAACGTTGGACTGGACTTTGAACAGAGAAAAATGGAGAGGCTTACTAGTGGCAGCGCAGGTCCTCAATGGACCTTTAAGCTGTTGATGATGATGATGATTGACACTTAATCAATCACGTGGAGCTTATGGTGATGTTATGACATAGTTTGTGCTTAATATAAGTAATAATTCGTCCTATTATTATAGTATTTAGCTACATGAATATTTTTTTTGTGAATCCTTGAATTGTATTAATTTTTATTGGTTTTCTTTACGTGTATATAACAATGTGTCACTCCGAAGAGTATATTACTACTTATAATTAAAAAAAAAAAAGGTAAAATGCCTTTATACTTTTCGTGAAACTTGGTTAATCTCATATACTTGGCTTAAGAAATCAAAACATAACAATTTGTATGGTTATTGTACATTGAGTAAAAATATTTTTTAATACCTCATGACGGTAAATCATATGTGTAACATTGTGCAAATAACGTTTCATTAAAAGTTCTAGTAAACAAATAACTACAGTTAGATTGGTGTTTTAAAATGATTCATGATATCATTAAATAAAACGTTTCCTTAAAACAGTTTATGTACTGATTTCGTAAATATAATAAAAGATTATACTGCTATTTTAAACTTGTGAAGAGCTAGAAAAAATACAATTGGAAAAATAAATAAGTTATGATTAATATTTCTGATTGTTTTATTAAAAATACAATCTAAAGTATTACATTACTATTATTATTTTTTATATATAATATAAATATCACACAATTTATGAATAAAGATAAATAAAGAGAGCAAATATATGTGTATTATACCATTATTTATTATTATTTATTATAATATCATTATATATAATGCCAGAGATTATTATTATTATTATTAACTTTATGATATATTAAAACAAGAAGTACATTTTTTCATATTAGAAATTCCCGATTTTATAAACTAAAAAGTTAGAAACCCTGTTGCTATGTAAATTATATTATAATTTTTAATGGGAAGAGTATCTAATAGTTTGTAGACACAAGTAGTTTATATTCGTATTTAAACGTGAAACTGAGTATCCAGTGTATTGGAGGTAAAACAAATGTTTATCTATTTATAACATATAATGGTCAAATCTACGATTATTTATATCTATTAAGGAAGAGAAAAAAATAAAAAATTATTATAGATCCAAGAAGATAGAATGAACGAAAGTATTCAATTATATGAAAAATATTTACAAATAGACTGAATATAACGGGTATATTCAATTAGACAAGATTGATTCCAAATTATCACAGTGGTGTGATAGTTAAAAGTACGATTCCTATGCAGCGCGACGGTGCACTAATAATTCATTTTAAAATAAAATAAAGACCTTTTTTTTTAATAAACAAATTTTCACCTATCAATAGAGATTTTTTTTCTGAATATTTCTATACTAAAAAACGATTTTTGAAAATATGAATGTAGTCAAATATTGCACCGGGGCATGCGTTTTCAAAAAAAAAAAATTTTCGATCGTCATTCCCTTTTTTAATATATTAATCCATCCTTTATCTTGTTTTTCTTTGTTGGTTAGCAATTTTTTAGTGTTGCATTTTCTTTTATCGAATCTTGAATTAATATTTCTCTTTTCTTTGGGATCCACGTAGCTTTGTGATGTAGATGGAGTAGATATATTATTCAATTCTTCAACTTCTGCTTCTTCAACAGTAAAGTTACTTTAATTTACACTAACATGCTCATTGAATGAGAATTGAGGGTTAAGGGTTGTGGGTTTTGTGGATTGCATATAGGACAACCATCTACGTAACAATTATTTAAAAATAATGAATACTAATGTTCATTCCATTAAATAAATATATAACAATTTTTATTTTAAATCATTTAAAAAATGTTGCTTACTCTCGTTTATATATAACTACTTCAAGAAATGATAGTGCATCTAATAATTCCCATTTAGATGGTCTTCTCAGTACTGATGATCTCATTTATAATTTTCTATTTCTTCTATATCTGTTGTAAGTATCTTTCATATTCTTCCATCTTTTTCGATAATCATCAACTGAAATTATAAAATTATAATGATGCCAATTAACTTCCAATCTTAACCAATATGATAACACTTACAAGAATGAGCGAGTACGCTTATTTCGAGGGATTTGTTTTTCGAGATAAATTCAAACATTTTTTTAACAGTCCAATAAGGATTATTGAGTAGCAAAATCAACAAGCTGAACAAACAGATATCACAACCATGTGCATTGTTTTGTAAAAAATAATATTTATTTATTTATGTATTCAGTACCTATTTAATAGGCTGCATCCGAATTGCATGCCAAAAAAAAAAAAATAAAATGTCCAAATTGTATGCCATCCGAATGGGCCTATCCGAATTGCATATCACGTCTTAGAGGGCATAGGCGGAAATTGGGGGGGGGGCTTGAGGGGTCTTAGCCCCCTCAAAACGTACAAATAGAAAAATTAGCCCCCTCAAATAATTGATCACTGCAGGTTACTGCAATAAATAATAATAAATATTAACTTTCAATTCAAATATTGTTGGAACGCGAATAAAACATTTAGAGAATATTATAGAAAAAAAAAATAGGATGTGATATATTTTCTGATTTCATTGTCAAATGCCTAAGTCCATACAGCACAGAGGCACAGCATAATAAATATTTAAGAATCAATGTATATTAGTTTATTAGTACCTATATATAAACGATATCAGTTGAATATAATGATTGGTTTCAAGACAACGATATCTCATTATTTTCTTGGAATTGTCAATTATGTTATAAAAATAGACGAAATAGTAAATACCAATGTAAAATTTGACAATTCCAAACACACAACAGTGATATTTCTATTTCATTAGCCATTCAACCATTGTCCATTGCATCGTATGTACTGTTAAGTGTTGTTTCGTTTTTTTAACTTCGTTCAATTTTTTTTAAATATGTCCAAAAATGTATTTGACATATTTAATTTAAAAAAAAAGAATGTTCCGACCGTCGATATTGACTAAGTCAGAATTGATTCTGCATTATTTGAATCATCTTCGACTGTACATTCAGGCACGGTAAAACAATAGAATAAACATTTACAGCATAATAAATTGATAAGTGATTTGGGAACTTTAGACACAGGCCCTGTTCGTCCATTGCTAAAAGTAAGTATTTTTAGTTTTTACTTGTACCGAGGTACTTGTGAAATATTGAATTCAAATAATATAAGATTATCTACTTGAAGTTAATACAACATTTTTTATTTTATAACTGTGCTATAGACTTATCCAAAAACTAATTTTGATTCACAAAACCGAAGTTTTAACGATAAATACTATTCAAAATATGAATGGATTGAATATAGTATTGTGAATGATGCTATTTTTTTTTTTTCTGTCGGCATTATTCTACCGGAAAAAGTGTACAAGATGATGTGTTTACATTAACTGGGTTTAAAAATTGGAAAAAAGTATGTTTAACAAACTTAATGATAGGTAGTAGCATTGATTATAAATGCTATATTTATAATCAATAGTAGTTGGTACATATACTTTTTGTATTATAATCTGACATGTTCAAAATATTGTATTATATACTCAATTGACTATTTAGTTAACTGGATCAAGAGGGAAAAAAGGCAATAAGCAAAGTAAACATGAAGCACATTCAACTTGTAAACACCATTTGACTTGCATGACTAAATGGGAACAACATGTTAAAACTAAGTCCTCAGGTAGCATTCATGAACAACTATCTTCAAGTCATAAATTGATTGTTGAAAAGAAGAGAAAATATATAAAAACGCTTATTGAAATAACCTTATTTTTGAGCAAACAAGGACTGGCTTTCAGAGGACATGATGAATCTAAACTTTCTTCAAATAAAGGTGAGTAGTATTATTTATTAACTACTGTGCAATAACATTTAATTATTTACTTATCATATAATCTCTATAAAAAGTCAAGTAATGACTTTTTTTGTTTATTCTATAAACAAATTATTAAATATTTAATATTAATTAATTTTTAATATTTAATTTATTAAATAATAGACCCCAATGAACATATTTGTATAGTAGGCCATATTGTGTTCACAATTTTTAATACATATATGTATTCATATTTTATTAAATAGGAAATTTTAAAGAAACATGTGATTTACTAGCAAAAAATTGCCCTGAATTTGAAGAAAAGTATAGCAACTTGACTAATTTCACCAGTCATTTAATTCAAGATGAATTGGTAAACTTATCTGCAGAGAGCATTCGGTCCAAAATAACCAAGAAAATAAAATGTAATAAAGTATTTGGAATTATGATTGATGAAGCAAGGTACCTATTACCTAACATTTAAATATTTAAGAATAAATGATTCAATAGTAATAAATGCCAACTATTCACTATTTATACTTAATTTTAGATGTTTTAAAGAAGAACAAATGTCTGTATGTGTTAGATACACTGTTGGTCTAAATGTTGTTGAACGTTTTCTGGATTTTGTAGACGTTTCAGAAAATCAAAATGCAGATTCATTATGTGCTAAAATATTTGAATTCCTTACTGAGAACCAATTGGATAAATATCACATTGTGGCACAATCATATGACGGTGCCAGTGTCATGTCTGGCAAATTTAATGGTGTTCAATCCAAAGTAAAAAACAAATTTCCCTATGCCATTTACACCCATTGCATGGCTCATCAGATGAACATTGTAGTTATTGATATGTGCAAAATTGTAAAGGTAATAAAATACAATACAATATTTTACTTTTTGGGAAAATTTTTGTTAAAATGTTTTTATTTTTTTTAAATCATTTTTATTTTTTAGGAATCTAGAATTATTTTTAATACAATAGAATCATTGTATAAGCACTTTTCTCATCCTACTAAAAATAAAACTCTTGTTACTATGCAAAGAAAATTAGGAGTTAAAATATCAAAAATAAATTCTTTGAGTGATACAAGGTGGAATTGTAGATGGAAAAACTGTGAGTCAGTTGTATACAATTATTAAGCAATTATTGCAGTTTTGCAAGAAGAAATAGATAACCAACTGGACCGAAATGTAAATAAAGCTATAGGTATACTTATATCATTTTTAATTAAATATTAATACTGTTGTCTAATTATAAGCACCGGATTAATTTAATATGTTTTGAATATTTTTTTATAAGTATACTTTCAATAATGCAAAAAGGATCATTTGTTATTTTTCTATTCATTTTGCAACATGTATTATCTTCCATAAATATACTTAGCAACATGTTTCAAGATAAAACTACTACATTGGGTAATGCAGGTAATCTAATAAACAGCGTAATACTAAGTTTTAAGAATGCTAGATCTACCATTGGCTTTAGTGACTTGTGGTTAGACATAAAAACTTTTTGTGATGAAAATGATGTTAAAGTGATCCTACCTTTTCAAACTCAAGGTCAGTATTGTGTTTGTGTACCTAATAAAAAATATTTGTTTAAATATTTATTTATTTAAATTAATATTATTTTTAAGCTTATTTAATATGTTTATTATTAGCATCTAAGCGAATGAGACGTGAACCCAATGTTTTTGAAGATTTTATTCTAACAACTACTACTGCTGCAGAATCATTTAATAGTACTGAAACAAATTGTGTAAATGGCTATTTTAAAATATTAGATTGTATAGTTGTAAATTTGAAGAAAAGGTTTTCAACTGAAAGTCTTCAAATGGCTGAAACTGTAAACAATTTTATAAAATTAGATTTTAAAAAGAGTGAACTATTTATTAATCATTATAAGGTAATTTCATTATAAAAACTTGCTATTAAAATTTAATATTATTGAATTAATAAATGAAATGACATGTAGGATCAAAATTTTATTTATTATAAATTATTCTTATTCTATTTTTAATTAAAGATAATTGTTTTTTTTCTAGGATTTATTGGATGTAAAAAGTATAAGTGTTCAATCAGAAATGTATGTTGTGAAGAACTACTTACACTTATCAAATGGCAAAAGCAGTATTAATTTAGAAGCTTTGACTTCAGTACTTTCCAAAAATATATACCCTAACATGTCTAAGCTTATACAAGTTGCACTTACTCTTCCTATAAGTTCGTCAACGTGTGAACGTAGTTTTTCTGCAATGAGAAGGATTAAAACATGGCTGAGGTCATCCATGGTACAGAATAGATTAAAAAATTTAGCTATAATTAGTATTGAGAAAAATATTTCTAAAAAAAATTGATAAAGAAGCCATATTAAATTTATTTGCAAAAAAGTAAATAGATACATTATTTTAAAATAAATTTTTTTTTAGTTTCATTATAAAGAATTTTCATTGTTAAAATTCAAGTATATGTATGAGTATATCAGTATATGCATAGTATAGTAGTATATCTATCTAAAATAAATCACGCATAGGTTTTGCATGATATTTATAGGGTAATATAATTTTTTTTTTTTTTTTTAGCTTTGATATGCAATAAAGTATTTTTAAATATTAGCCCCCTCTAAAATTATGGAGAATTTCCGCCTATGTTAGAGGGGTCTCTTCGAATTGTATGCCGAATTGTATTAGAGGGGTATGCCGTATACTCACAAGTTTCTTTATCATGCACTTATATGCACAACTTAAACTTTATTTTGACTTAAGCTCTTTTTGATATGATTGTTATAACTAAGGCTTACGATATTAATTTATTCCGACGGGTATTAAAAGTACACGTGTACATGGATTCTGTTAACCATGTATTTGAAATCAAGAACCCGTGTATTTAAAACCATGTATTTACCCGTGTTTTTTTTAACGTATACACGGATTATCATATATCAATCACGTGTAAATATATACATGAGTTTTTCTTAATTTTGCGTGTATTTAGAAAATACAAAATTTAATTTATATTATATAAAACGTTTTTTTTATAAATAGAAAATTTTTTATCTATGTTGTTAAATTTGTCCTACGATAAAATTGTTCATTTTTATTTGTTACTTGTTTGACTCATAATACTGTAGTCTTATTGACGTACACTAATCCTCACCACGGTTTTACCTTATGCTTAATTTAATAGTTTAATAATAATACTCCCAGATCTAACAACGAAATTGAAAATACCCATCAGTTGGAAATTATTACTCTCAAAGTTTTCATTGCGAAGTGGGAATCGGTATAAACTATTTTTATAATTTTTAAAATTTAAA
>NW_020273500.1:0-9096 GCF_003268045.1 Sipha flava
GAGCTTATCGCCACGGCAGAATCCGGTCGATTGCCACATGTATAGATAGAAAATTAAAGGATGAAGGAGGAGGGATATAATAAAATGTATTATGTCATGGAAGAAACCCCACATATATACTATCCATGTCTTATGATAAAACGTGACCAATCAAAAGACATTATAGATAGAACTTTTTCGATTTATCGTCTATTGTCGGTAAATTTATAGATATACCGTTAATTATCAACAAATAATAAGACTTATTACTTTAGATCTTTGATAGTTAGTCAATTTCCACGAGTTATGCCATATATAATGGTATGATATTGGTTAGGAACCGATATAAGCTTTTGTGCAGGGGCGGACTGGGACCCAATCGGCCCACTGTTCTGCAAAAAAAAATCGGCCCCTACCGTACATAAAACCAAGATTTCAAAAAAATTTTTACCTCTTCATATTTTTTAGTTTTTAAATTTATCAATTAAATAAGTATGTTTTTATATTTGGATATTGTAATTTAAGTTTAATTTTCTTTAAAATATAATATATATATATTGTAAAATGAAAATTTTTTTTTACTGATTTTCCCAAAAATAATTTATCATAAGAGTTTTTAAATCACTGTTTAATAATATGTATTTAAACTTTGTTTATAGAAATAAAAAAAAATTACTTCTAGACAAATTAACAAATTTTATTTAACTTAACTGTTCATACTTTAAATACATCTGTAGCATCTATAATAAATAGTACAAAATATAAATGTACAATAGTAAAATAACTATTTATTAACGACTAACATTTACACATAATTTATAACAGATATTATAATATTTAAAATAAATAATATTATATGGTTACACTTTGGTTTTTACAACGATAACATCTGGTTCATCAATGATGAAGAATTTTTTAGTATATTTAGTATTTCTTTGAAGTCAATAGCATCTAATATATCTTTTTCTATTGACATAAGCATGAATGCTTCAAGATGGTCTTGATTTAATGAAGAGCGTAAACGATTTTTAATTATTTTAAGCTTACTGAATGCTCTTTCACAATTAACCTGTGTAACAGAGAGTGTTAAAACAAATTCAACTGCAGCATAAAAATTACAATATGCAGGTGAATGCATATTTAATTGGTATATTAATTTTTGTAGACATATTAAGCATGATTTTGTATTATGATTATTATTGGAAGTTTTTGATTTTTCACACCCTATAAAAAAGACAAACATATTTTTTACTAAACATATATAACTAAAATATAAAAACAGTATATATTGATATATTTTACCTTTAACTTCTAAATTCATTTCATCATTTTTATCCCAGTCTAGAAAAAATTCTTCATTATCTTGAAACATATCATCATCATCATCATTATACATTTTTGAAGTATTTGAATTCAGAGGCTTTGCAATGTTATCATATATTTTTGAGAAATGGTTCAATTCAGACACTAATTTCTGATGGTTTATTGATGATAATTTTGATAAAATTTTTAATGCTGATTCTGGTAGACTGTTATCCTTTGCATATTGAAAATTTTTTGGTAATAAATACTGAATATCTGCTATAATTTCTCTATTGCTTGAAAATCTTTGAATAAAACTGCTTCTCAATTGATCAATAGTGCATTGAAAAACTTCTACTCTAAACTTATCAATAGGATTTATAATATGTTCATCTGAACACATTTCATCATAATTGCGCTTCTTATGTCTAGAACGTATTAATGGTAATTTATCTTCCACAACTATACTATCATTCAATTCAAAATTTGTAAATTTATCATTCATATTTTGTGAGAATTTCTCTGCTTCAACGACAATTGTATCAAAATTTATTTTTCCAATTTCATCAATTGTATTTTCTACCATTAACCAACCAGCCAAAAGATCTAAATTACTGGACTGCAAATATGATGATGTTGGTCCGGCTGAATCAAAAACTTTAATAAATAAATGGGCTGTTAAAATAACTTGGAATTCACACAATTTATTTTTTAATGAAGTTGCTTCATATATGGATTTTTGATCAAATTTTTTTGACGAACAAATAAAATCTAAAGCACTGACAATAGTTGGGTATAAGCAATCTTCTCCGTCGAAAACCCATTTAAGTGCTTTTTCTCTGGACCACCACCTTGTTTCCCCGATTTTTTGTAGCTTTCTAAGTTTTTTTACTCCAACACCTAAATTTTCTTGATTTTTCTTCCAAATGTCCATTCGTTTATAAGAATCAGAAAAGAATGTACTCAAGCGATTCAAGAACCCAAATAAATTCTTGGCTGCTAAATTGTCACAGGTATCACAAATACACAAATTTAGAATATGGGCATAGCACCAAACATAAATACTGTTTTCGTTTTGTTGCTTAATAAAAGACTGCAAACCGTTAAACTCTCCTCTCATGTTAGAAGCACCGTCAAAAGATTCACCAATGACATTTTTAAAATTTATATTATGTTTGTCAAAGCAAGTTTTTAATAGTTCATATAAACTTTTACCTGCTGAATCTTCTACTTTAATGACGGCAAAAAGGCGCTCTTTAATATCTGTATTATTTAAGTAGCGAAGGCAGATAGTGGCTTGGTCCGTAGCTCCAATATCTTGAGTACTGTCAAACTAAAATAGTAAAAACAATGAATTTTTAATTAAAAATAAGAAATATGTTGATTTAAAATTGTCATACTTGTATACTAAAATGCTGATCACCCATTTCTTCACGAATATGTTTCCTCATAGTTTCTAGTATACCTTCAATTACTTTATTAACAGTAGTTTTGGATACAAGTGTAACTAATGATCCTCTTCCCTTAGAATTTTTTTGCCGTTGATCCATATTTAATTTTCGTTTTTTACTTGACAATATAGCATTGTCTAAATATTGTCTTAAAATTGCATCTCTTTCAGCAGTAAATTTCAAAAGCTCCAAAAAATTACCTCTATTGATATTAACATCATTCATCTTGTACAGCCCTTCTGTGTCACCAGTTCCACGATAAGGCAAATTTTGCTTACCCAAAAATTTTATTATTTCAAATACTTGTTTTAATACATGAATTCTTTCTTCGACTTGTTTTTTTTTCATATTCATCACATTACGGTTGATCAAATATTCAATACTATCATTACTTGAAGCTTTGACATAACTTTCAACAGCACAAATATGTACTTTGCTAATTTCATGAGATTCTACAGCTGCATAAATACTTCTGAAATTTGTACAGCCAGTAGAAAAATTGGTTGATGATGTAGAGAAAGCAATACATATACTGCAATACAAGGCTTTAACCTCATTATTTTTAACACATTGTAATGTCAACCATTTTCGCAAAATGGGTTTACCTCTCTGATCTTCTCTATTATAAAGTTTGAAAAAAGACCATGAAACATTATGCAGTACAGTTGGTTGACAAGGATGTTGTTTCATAAAATCCATTTTTTGATTAATAGAACTTTTTTTGGGAATCACAAATGAATATATTTTTTCTGCAGCAATATGTTCCTCAACCTCAGGTAACGAAAACGAACAGGATACACTACTTTGCTCGGTTTGATTTTTAGCAGTTGAATACATCTGAACAATCATAATAAATGTTTAATATTAAAATAGGTAGTAAAAACATTAACTAATTAATAATAATTTATACACAACATAATAAGTATAAGGTAGATCTTACCGAACAAGATTACAAGAATACCTATCTAGTAATATATCATTAAAAAAAGTTTACTCACCGAAGGATTGTTTTCTACAGTTTTAACTGAGCAACTTTGTTGTTTTTGTTGTGTTGAACAATCATCTAAATATTTAGAATACAAATAATATTAAAAAGTAATCACATATTTACATACCAATTATATTGAAAGAAAAATGAATCCAGTTAACCCGTTAAACATTTTAATTTACAGATTAGTAAATATAGATTATTAGATATTATTTAATCTGCAATTCAATTAAATATTATATTTAAATATTATTAATTCAATATTAAAATCTTTGATGTAATGTATAACAAACGTAATTAATGAATCAGTACCTTGAAATAAGAATCTATAGTATACTAAATTCTTTATACTTACCTACGAATACTTTGTTAGAGCGATCCAATCCAAATTCAATTTTTTTTTTGTTTTGGGTCATTGGCAACAGCTTTGAAATTGATCATTTTTTTTAAACGAAGCTTTTCAGCTCCACCTTTTAGTTTTTTTTTTCATCATTTTATGTTTTAAATTATAGCAATGCGATGTGCGAGTACACGACGCAATCAAAATTATGGGAATAAGAAATCAATTCGTATTGTGCATTCATACTATCATAGTGACAGTGTCTACTGTCTAGGCTATTATAGACTCAATACTGTAATAACTATAAACTATTTTAAGAATATGTTTTCCGGTATTCCCCAGCGGCGGTCGACCGCTGATAGCGCAGCGATTTATCATATATATATATATATAATATAATATATACATTGACTAGCGTATTACGTATACCATTTATTAAATATACATATACTATTATTTATTCGTATATTTTATCAATGGTAATACTCGGGGAATCAAAATTGTATACAAATAAACAAATTCAATTATCTGTTTCAAAAATATTTTTAATTCAATACACGTTGGGTTATTTCGCACCGGCCCGATGAATATAATATGACACCGGCCCACTGTGCAAATGCACAGTAGCACAGTGGCCCAGTCCGCCCCTGCTTTTGTGTAAATATACGATAATAGTATAAAAATATACCTTTTATATATATATATTATAAATGAGAATGCATTATTACACCTTATGTGATTTCCTTTTTTATTTATTGTTTAAAAACTCAGCACGACATTTCTAACATAACATGCATATAGTATAATATATTTATATATAAAAAATATATAAAATATTATTAAAATCGTTGTTATCAAAACTATGCTCTTGTTATAACATTTTAAACAATATATGGATGGAAAATAAATTGTATACACATAAATCTATTCTCCTAACATTTTTATGGTTATAAAAGTGATATGTTTAACTATTGTGTGTGTGATTTTTTTTTTTGTACACCCTTATGAAATATATTATAACAATACATATTTTTATAACTAAGACTAATGCTTATAATATGTATATTCCTCACAGATGTTTCAATTATATGTACGAAATAACCGTTGATAAAGCTTTTCTCAATAATAAACAAGTACTGCAACAAATTGTACATTAATAGTTTGATATCACCACGACTGTTATCGTGGAAGTTTCACTTCTATGATCTGTGCTTGCATAGAATTGTTTTTTTTTTTTTTACATATTTGGATAGAGTATTTTTTTCTAAACAATTTATGTATAAAGTTTTTTTTAATTACAAAATTTGCATATGAAATTTATCGATGAACTTCAATATTTACATTACTTACATTTAATATTTAGTGTGTACAATTTTATAGTTTTCAAATTAGCTATCTTATTTCAGAATAACGAATGAGAAAAATGACAGTAAATTACGATAGAAAAGTGTTTATTTATATTTTATCTGTGTGTAAACAGGTATTTCCTAACTGGATACTAATAAGTAACAATAAGTTGAATTTAGTTTAAATTTCATCAAAATCAAATTACTCATAAATATTAAAATTCATCATATAGAGTATGTAAGTTGTCAATAAATGAATTTCCCCACTACCGACGCCTTCCCACTAATGACCCATCCGTTTTTAATCCTACTCTTAAAATATCCTGTTGCACTTGTATTTTATTATTATTTGTTCGACAGTGAACCTTACATGTCACCGTAGTTGTCGTCGCTCGCTCATGCTCCGGAGACTACGGTAGGATACAATACTGCAAGGTATTTATTATTATTATTAACCATTATGTCCCTAATGTCTAATGTAATTGTTATGATCTCATTTGTTTCATGATTTGACTGTTATTAAAAAAAAAAAATGTTATTCTACCTATTGTTATACTTATGTTAACCATGCTGTTTTTTTTATTATGATTATTACTTATGATATGTTCCCCATAATTTTGTTAACTTATGGTATGACAGAGCCACCATATCTAGCTCAAACGGTCGATTCATTGTTCAGCTTGCTTCAACTTCCACTACTTTCACTCTCAGCTGTTCACCATCGTTCCAGGCGTTCTTCTGGATAACCAGCAACCTGTTAATTCACAAAGTATAGGTTGTCAATGATGTAGACTGCAGAAATCCCTTCCGCCGTTGCAATGATCTGCATGGGGGGGGGATTGTTCAGGCTTTTCTGCCATTTAAAATTGCCCGCCCTCTACAACTGGATGCGAAACTGATTAACCAACCACCTCTACTTGCGAGGTTGGTCACACTAGCTATCGCGTCAGCGTCCATTACCGGAAGCGGCACGCGGACACCGTTCGCTCTCATGCTCGTCATCTTCCTGACTGTACACACTTGTTACGTACTGCACGAATATTCATGAAAACCGTCATCTTGATGACCATATGGTCAATGCGACCCAGCTTTACGCCCGCTCCGATTACAACCCTAAGTTTGCCCCGACTACAAGAATTGCTCACTTGTTCCGCTCTACGTCTGCTCCGACCACAAGTATTGCTCACTTGACCCTACGTCCGCTCCGACATCGTTGAACCTGATCAAGCACGAGGACCACTCCAGCAGCTGCGATCGACTCTGTCCTCGAGTTAAACTCGAATCCGGTAGACGGAGTGTGCGCGAGTCGACGCCAACTACTTGTTAAAAACGTTATTCCCCAACAATAGTTGACCTTCGCCAAAATAATGATACTCGGCCTGTTATCTATTTAGATAAAACGTTGGTTAACCAGAATCACACAAAAGGGTACATTTGGCAAAATTAATTTAATTCAGAAGGGCATAAAGTACCTACAGGAAAAGGTAGTAGATCAATTACTTTCCACGCAGGATCTAGTTTATTTGGATTTATACCTGTGTTATGAGCTACCATTTATGACATAACCATGTATAAATAGAAATTGTACGTAACAACTTTATATGAATTGTGTAAGACAGCAGGTTGTTATATTTAGAACAAAGTCGTAGGTCAATCTATATTATATATTAAATAAGTCCTATAACGTCAATCGAGCAATAAAAAAGAGGAAACGAAATGACCAAAATTCAGATGAGTTCTAGTCACGGAGCTGCAAACAACTTCATGTCACTCTATGTTAAAATTTGTTAAATACTGAATATTAAAATAAATGTATAAAAGTTAAAGTCTCATATTTTATTAATTAAATTTAAATACATCATCGACTGCATTACTTGGAATCAAGCCGGTGGAACGTAACAATTGGCGCTGTGGACAGGTTTCTTCAAAAAGAAAATATTTATATTATTTTTTCATAAAAATATATAATATTTTTCCACGGAGGCAGTTCAATTCATTCGAATCACCGTGAAAAGAAACTGATCACTTTTTCTCCAACTTCGAAGAAAAAATATACACTCCATTGTGCAACATTTCAAGTCAAACAGTCAACGATGTCTTTTGGATCGTCTAACTCCGCCTTGTTGTAAGAATTATTATGAATATTATTATTGAAGTATTTTATTGAGATTTATTATTGAAGTTTATGCACTTACACAGCTTATACAACTATTTACTGATTCAAAAAGTGCAAATGAAGGTGCAACTGCTGAGAAGATATTTGATGAACTTCTTAAAGCTTTTAACGAATCAGAAATTCCATTGGATAACATAATTGGTAAGTTAAAAATGAAAATATTTTTTATATAATTCAATACACTTGTACGACTGAAAATTACAATTTTTATCAATTTAAATATATTGAAATAGATATTTTATAATTTTAAAAATAAATATATATCTAACTTATTTAACGATTATTTGTTTTATATAGGATTTGCATCTGATGGTTGTAACTGTTATGGGCTACCACATATTCTTAGAACCATGTATAAATAGAATTGTGCATAACACAATATTACACACCTATCTATTTTTAACTCAAGTTCTATTAAGTAAGTCATTATATTAATATAAATACTTATATATGTAATACTTACCTAATGTGAGACTGGAATATTAAAATAGTTTTTTTTTCAGGAAATATATTCATGTAAAGTCTCTACAATAAAGAAAAGAAATTGCTAATGAAATTAAATTCAAACTTATTTCACTAAAAATTGATGCTATTACTCGTTTGAATAAAGGGTTCTTGGGAATAAATATACAAAAAAATATAGAAAATAATTGTATTCAACTTAGAACGCTTGGACTCATTGAATTAATTGAAACTCACACAGGTGATTATTAAATATAAAAATACATATTCATACTTTGTAATTTTTTTAAAACAAATAGAGTTAAAAAAAGATGGAACATGTTCTACCATTGATTTGAAAAACCAACATATCAATTCAAGGCCAACGAATGATATAGTAAATCTTCCTAATGAAGTTGAAAGGTACCTCATGAGTCAAGGTAATAATGATGATAAATCTTCATCTAATTTAGTAAATTCAGCAAATACTCAAAATATAGAAACAAAAATTGAATTACTATTAAAATCATTTCACATTGAAGAAAAAAGATTGAATCGGTAAAAACATCAAGGTTCCAGGTTGTAAAACTTGTGAACGAAGCGTTGGATGTCGTGACTGTGGATAGTTGAAAATGGAGCTTAAGTCATTGTGAAGAATTACAAGATGAAGATTTTATAATGGAAGGTTTATGTGATGAAATTTTGGAGCCAGTATAACCATTATAATGACCATTCGTCCTGACGAAGATTCCGACAAAAGATAAAGATAACATCAATTTCTAAAAAAAAAAAAATTGTAATTAATTAAATGTTGTATTATTATTATGTATATACTTTTAATGTTATATTAGTTAATTGTATTTATCACATGATAGTGATAATGTCTGTTATGCATTGGAAATTTGATAAAATTACCGAAAGTTTATTTTTGATCGAGTTATCATTAGATAATTGTTGTGCATTTTGAATAAACTTTGCATCGTTTGGGTCAAATGCAAGGGCATATTTGAGGTGGGTGAAGAGGGAATTTTCCCTAATGTAATATATAAATAATTAAGAATATAAATTACCAG
>NW_020273501.1:0-7190 GCF_003268045.1 Sipha flava
AGGTGACAAATATAATAAGCTAGTGTTTTTCCTTGAATAATGGATTTTATATGCTGGAAAACTTTTGATATGTTTGAGAATGTTTGCTCTCTCTTGTAGAAAATTATACGATTTGTGAGCACCTGAACCTGATTTCGGTGATATTCCTGTGCTTGAAGTTTCCTTTTTTTTGTATAATTACATCAACTTTTCCACGCCCTATTCCATAAATATTTTGAAACATTTTCTTGCAAACTACGAATATTTTGTCATTTACTTGGAGATGATATTTCACCGTTATTAGTCTATCATGTGTAGTTGGTGATGGTGATTTTCTATTAAAAGTAGTTGTTCTTTTTTTATCTTCTATGTGAATAGCATTAATTTAAATCTGATCTTGTGCTGACAATTTTAAAATTGGTCAAAAAATCAATTTTTGTATTTCTTCAGAACAAAGTAACGTAGAACAACTTTTTTTTACAACATGTGATTGTAAGAACCTTAAAAACTTTGATACTTTTAGTTTCACCCTTTTGATCTTTATACTCTTCTCCAAGTTGCTTACGCTTATTCATACGTTTCCGTTTACCTCCTCTGTACCGTTGTTTATTATTAAATATAGCTTCAATATTTGCAATACTTGTATTACAATGTATATTTTGGTCATTAAGTAGCAGCACATTATTTTATAAAAGTATATTACTACTGGTTGTAATAAACTGAATGCTACTTCCTTCTTCAGTTTCATATGGTTCTAGCTGATAACTTGTACTACATGTGGCATCTGTTAGTAAAAAAAAAATGTAATAATTACATTATTAAAACAAATGACCCAAATATATTATTTACAATTTTACAGTAGCAAGAAAAAATAGTTTAATTCAGTCTATATTTACAATTTCATATTTTTTGAAAGAAAAGATTTCTTAAGTTAAAAATTATTAGATAGGCTAAAAAAAAAAAAATTGCCAAATTTTTATATAAATCGTTATAAAAGTTGGATTTTTGGGCCTTTTTTTCAAATGAAAACTTTATTTTTATAGTATTTTCAAAAGATAACCATTTATATATCATGGATATCTTAATGTATTGTTGTCAAACTACCTAATACACTTTTTACCTATAAAGGTCTGTAAATTTAGATTATTTAAAAATATATTAGTAACAGAATGACCCATGAAACTTAATAACTGAGCAAGGCAAAAATAGTAATGTTTGTAAATTATTTATTTTCCTAATAAATATTAATAGAAGGTTAGGTAATATTCAGTATTAATTAAACCATTAATAGACAAAATGTATATTTTATTTTATGATAAAATAAAGAAATTAAAATTTAGAATATGGATATACCTTTATCCGAACAATTTATTATTACTTTATATTAAAACTTATAACTTATGGTCTTACTTTATAACTTAATTACTATTCAACAAGTGTAACAATATATAAAAATTAAATAATATTATAAACAAAAACAATAAATCCTTATTAAAAATATTAGCTTGAAATAACCAGTTGAAAATAACAATATATTAACAAGTGAATAAAAATTTTAAAAGTAATGTATTATATCTTCTCTATTCAAATTTATAAAAAAATCAAATATTATTACAAATAAAAACAGTCATCACAGTCAAATTTATCATTAGCATTTGAATCGTTTACTTTTATAGACTTATAAAAGTCAATAGCTTTGTTAGTTTTTAAATACTTTGTAATGCTTAGAATATTTAGTTTTTTACTTTTAATACCTAACTTAACTAACTTAACTAACAGTGTATATTGAAACTTCTAGTAATTTTATATCTCTGGCTTTTGTTGTTGATTTTAAAAGTTTGAATTCATTACAGATTAACCCATCAATAGTTATATGAGCTTCTATTGTATTTGTGTTATTATAAAATGCGTAACATTTATATTTTGATATTTGAAATACAAGACTTCTCATGTTGGTACAAGTCACTCTTTTTTTAAAATATTTTTCTAACTCTGTTACATAATCCTTCACTAATATATCCGGAAAATGAACAACTGTAAATTTCATATTAATCAATTCCACCCAGTCATCAATAGTTTCTGCTCATTCACATCTTCTTTGTAACTTTTAAATTATTCTAAAATGTCTGTCACAGGGTAAGAAGCTATGACCCCTTTCTGGAAAGTAATGGGTTATAATTTCAAACTTGTTTTTTATTACAAGTGCTTGCCAGTATCTAAGCATTGTGTGGTTTTTATTCTGCCCTCTACAATTGTCAGTGAAAATGAATAACTTTTTAATTGTTGGTTTTAAAAATGAATTTATATAGTGATTCAATACAGATATAACCTCATTTGTCCCACGTTTAGCTTCTATTTCAGACCAACAATACATAATGCTTTTACCAGTTTTCCCTGAATATATAAACATTACATATAGCCAAAGTTGTCGCATATAAAAAACATCTGATGTTTGCAAATGTGGTAAAGGCATATGTTGTTTGAAATCAAAGCAAAGCACATCAACTTCATCATTTTCTTTAGCTATTTTTGTAATTTCGCCCAGTTTCAAACAAAATTTTTTAGCTTTTCTTTTATGGACTTCTAACTTACGTATATGTTCTCTCTTCAGTGCTGGTAAATTTTCTAACTCAATACTTGCTTTTAATTCACTACATGTCACACAAATGTCTTTTCTTGGAAGTCCAAACTATTGTAATTGATTTAAAATGTCTTAAGAAAAAATGGTAACGTACATCACATTTCAAAGTTGTAGGCTCTTCTTCTTGTAATATCAATGAAAAATCGGCTGGATAATATTTTTCTTAAAAATGAAGTATACATTTTTACAATACTTAGATCTGTAGGCAAATACCTCATTCTTTCACCCTTGCACCCATAGTGACTAATTTTGAATGGGAAACTATTAATATGATTATCAATATTTTGAATAACTTCATTAGATTTTGCATTGGCTCTGTTTAAATGTTTACCTCTGTTATTAAAAGGGGATTTTGCTTCAGTATTTAACAGTCCTAAATGCCTTACACGTTTCACACCTATACCTTGTAAACTTGCAAACCTTTCTCTACAAACAATTTTCGAAAATTCTCCAATATTAATCTACATTATAATAAAAGAAAAAAATAACTAAATTAAAAACTAACTGATTGAACTGAATCACTTTATGTACCTAAAATAATTAAATGATAAATAAAATAAAATATATAAAGTAAAAATAAAAACAAATGTTTACTTTTTCAACTACCGATCCGTTTTCTATAGCCTGTTGTAAATTTCTATAGTGTATAATATAATTTTTCTTATGATTAAGTGTGGCCATAAGCTTTTTTATTTTTGAGCTTGATGGTATAACATTATTCGAAAGGAAAGTAAGGTCATTAT
Organism: Sipha flava; assembly: GCF_003268045.1. Taxonomy (NCBI): domain Eukaryota; kingdom Metazoa; phylum Arthropoda; class Insecta; order Hemiptera; family Aphididae; genus Sipha; species Sipha flava. The sequence continues at coordinate 3,364 of NW_020273501.1, forward strand.
GTAAGTCATGGAGTTCTTTCGGGTATGATATATCTACTTCTAAAATTCGACCAATTTTCGAGGTGTCATTTAAATCGTATAGACCGTCGTAAATCCATTTACTACTATTAGTAAATTACATTGCTCCTTCTTATTCTTATATTTCATATCAATCATAACTTCTCCAACTGGATTTATTGTTTCTCCATTGTAAGTTTTTGATTTAATTAAACTGGGAATAATTTTTAATTTAGACCAATATTTTTTATACAATTTAAAAGGAATTATAGATCTTCCTACCCCAGAGTCTAATTCCATGTCTATTTGTATTTTTTCAATTTTAATTTTTACAAAATATGGCTCTACACTTTTTTATAACCTACTTTTAATTAAAACATTTTTATTGATTCTGTCTCAGTTTCTACTTCTACATAATGGTTTTTGGATTTGTTTTTACATATTTTAGCTAAATGTCTTACTTTATTACAAATTTTACATTTATAAGTTTTATATTTACAATTACTAAACCTATGGTTACATAAGCCGCATGTAATACATTTTCTTTAATCTGAACCTTTACTGTTGTCTGAAAAGTCTGTTGGTTTTTTCTTATTTGTTATTTGCCCATATTCTGATGCTTCAAATTTCTTCTTTACATCTTTTGATCTGTCCTATTTTTTTAATTTGTGTACTTCCACTGCAACTTTTGGTTCGTAGTTACTTTTTTCTGCATTGCTAATTTTACTATTTTGTTTAGCTTTTTAGATATATCTTCTTCGCATAACCGGTCTTTAATTTTTCAATATCACATACCCGTTATAAACTTGTCTCTAAGAACATCAATTAGGGGAGAGTGTGGTAAGTTGACGAACCTAAGGATTGATTGAATCCCATACCCCATACCTGGGGTAAGTTGACGTTCCTCTGGGGTAAGTTGACTGGTGTTTATTATTACATTAATAAATCAATGAAATATAGAATAAATAATAAATCAATCTATGATAATATTAAACACATTATAATAAAATACTCAAAGTAAATTAATGAATATTATTTTTAATTAAATTATGTTTAATGAATTAATTTAATAATTTTATTTTATTAAAATGTTTCATAAAAATTGTATGCACAATGAAAGTTGTAATTCTCAAAATAATGCAAATAAGTATTTGATAAATACTAATGACCAAACAAATTCAAATAATTCAATAACCTTTATTCAAAATTAACAATATAATTATTCAGAAATTTTAGAATTTATAATAAAAAACTAAGTTCTCATTTAAACAAAACAAAAAATAAAAAATTCCAATTCTTAGGAACTTTCACAATTTAAGTAGGTAATAACAATGAACATAATTAAAAAAAATTATAGTAACTTTATGTTACAAACAAAATAAAAATGTAGGTATTTAGTTTAAAATTATATTATTTAAAACTTAAAAATCCAATAAAAAAAAACCAATTCTTAGGAACTTCTATCAGTCACAATTAAGTATGATTGTATTAGTAATTACATAATTAAAATACTTTTTAGTAGGTATATGATATAAACAGCATAAATTTGATTTAAACATTATGGTATTTAAAACTTAACAATTTAATAATCAAAAGTATAAATTCATAATTGCTTCAGTAACTTTCTCAGTCAAATTTAAAAATTAACCTAGAGATATAACCATTTCAGGTAGCTAAAATAAAAAAATACCTTTTCTTAGTAACTCTTCAGTCACACCTAAAATTACATTATACACCTACATATAATTATTACATATGATATTATACATAATTATTACATATGATTACGAGGTCTGACCAATAAGTAATGAGACTGTTTTTTTTGCCACGCTTGTGGTAACACTACGAATCTGAAACTTCGTTCGGTTAATCTCTCATCTCTCCTCTATCGATGCATGTTATCGCGATTTTCGTACGATAATTAGTTTTCCAGTTGTGTTTTGTTTTTGACAACGTGTTTGTAAGGCGTGTCACAAATATGGAACAACGTAATATTGAACAGCGGTACGCGATTAAATTTTGCGTTAAACTCGGTGATTCCGTTATGAAAACGTACGGTAAATTGGTGAAAGTGTTCGGTGATGAAGCCCTAAGTCGTGCTCAGGTGTTTCGATGGCATAAAAATTTTAAAAATGGTCGTGAAAGCGTCGGGGATGAACCGCGAAGTGGGAGACCGGTTGAATCTCGAACTGACAACAATGTTCAGCATGTGCGCACTCTCGTGCGTCAAGATCGGCGTTTAACCGTTCGAATATTGGCTGATGAACTTAATTTGAAACGAGAAACCGTTAGAAAAATTTTAACTGATGATTTGTCCATGAAAAAACTGTGTGCCAAGATGGTACCGAAGAACCTTTCGGCGGAGCAAAAACACGTGCGAATGTCCATCGTACATCTACACCTGCATATAATTCATGTGCTCATCTTACACATTTAATACAACGAATCCATTTCTCTCCATGTACATCATTCTTATAAGGTTCGTTACAATACAGGCAATCTTCATCTGCTGAATCCTCATTATCAGTGTCTACATATTGAGGTTCCTCATCTTCAGATGATTCAGGTAGTTGAAATAAAGACTTTTTTACTGTTTTTCTTTTTAATAATTTAGTGTTTTTTGTTTTATTTTTTTCCAGCCGTTTTAATTTTCTTTCTTCCTTTGCTTTCATCAGTTCTTCTTTTAAATTCTTTTTTTTTTCAAGATGATTTATCACTGGGGAACTTGTAATAGATGGCAGCTTATCTCTTTTTCTTGTACTTAGAGTCCTAGTTGCTGTTGGTAGGTTTGGCAATTTGGCAGTTTTAGGTTCACTAACAACAGTTTCTTGAGAGTCATATATGTATTCTTCAAAAGTTAATCCGTCCCTGTTACTAGGACTAGGTTGACACAACGACATTGAGTCAATTTCATCTGTATTGGTTGCTTCATATTTGTTTGTACGCACCGTCGCGGAGTCTTTGAAAAATATTTATCGCCAGCCGGCCGCGCGACACTCGCGAACGTGCGCTCTGAAGAATATTATAAATTATAGTGAAAGGAGGGGATGATGATATTCGAGGAAAATAAAGGCCCAGAGAATGATAAACAAAACTTATTGTTATTAATGTTAACGAACAATGGTTAAATAAAATAATCTTATCTCGGGTGGTGGTGATAAGGGTCCAACTGACAGTCGCTACACCTGACTCCTAGATGGCAGCGTAAATAAGTACTGCTACCAACCGGCAGACCGCAACGGACAACAATCGAGGCGATGGATGGATTGTGTCGGGAACGAAGTTGGTACTACTGGCGGGTAAACTGTCGAGGATCGCGGGGCAGTTACTAGACCGGGTTTTCAGCTCTAAACCTGATTTATTGAGCACCGTGATTACATTACACTGGAGCTTTAGGACATCGTTAGTCGTATCAGCATCTATACACATATCGTCAACGTAAGTTTGTTGCAATAACGCCTACCGTATACTCTCGTGACCGGAGCAATCTTCTTCGGAAATCGCGGCCAACGCGCGGATTTTTAAATCTCCGTTAGACTGGTTGCACATGGCATGGTGGGGGATAATGTATCGCCCCGGTATTTTTGCCACAGACATATGTCCGAGCGACAAATATTCGGACATAAAATCACAATACGCCACACGTAAAGGGTTGTTAGACATCAACTTTCGTTCAAGAGACTCAAACCGTTTTAGCGCTATGGCACGTGATCCAGGGAATGATAGCTCCGAAACCGGTTTACATGTCGGCAGCGGTACCTGAAATCGACCGGACGGTAAACATTTGTGTTCGGCGCGAAAGTGACTTTCACACCAACTATCGTCGGTGA
>NW_020273502.1:0-40414 GCF_003268045.1 Sipha flava
CGGTACAGCCGCCGGCCGCGGCGGCTCAAGTTCAGTCGCGAGCCGCAGCCGCGCATTGGAAACCAGTCTATAGGCACTACGTGTAAACACTGTTCATGTAAAAGCCGCGGCGATCGGCCGCCGCGGCTAGCCGCGCCTTGGAAACCGTACCTTAACGCGGTGCGATCGTTGCGGCGGCCGGCGGATTGCACCGCAGTCTTTTTCTTTTTCGGTCGATATACGTATCAACCGTCGTGGAATTGCTTGTCGCACCGTTTTGTATTTTATATTGTACAACTATTATTTAATACCTGTTCTGATTGTTTAATACCGTTTTACATAGTTAAATACTGTTTTTATTATTATTCTGTGCAGAGTTACTATCATTATAAGTATTACTGACAACTACCGTCTTATTACTTTTTTTGGTCGTCAGCTTAATTTAGAAATCCTGACCTATTACTTTAATATTTTAAAATATTACAGTCCACTTACAATTATGTCATTGATTGTTTTAAAATCAATATAATATCCCGCATTTTTTCCGTAATAGCATGAATTTTCTTGTTTACAACATCTCCTTTTTGTCCGCTTATGAGTTTTAATTTTTCAATCGCTGATTCGACAATTTGCATATTATCATTTAAACTTTAAGGAAATATTTTTCGTTTCTAATTTTGTAATTGTATGTGCAATACAACTAAAATTCACTGGCATAACGACTATAAAATAAAATAAACTTTAAAGTACTATAAAAATATAAATCGAAAATAGGTATACCGATAAATGGCTTTTTTGTTCACTACAATATTGTTTGAAAAAGTATGAATGATGAAATGATAAAATATATTTAAAAATATTTAGAAGTTAATGAAATACGTAAAAATATGTAATTAACTATATCAAAATACCTATGTAAAATCGAAGTAGCATAATTTTAATAAGAATGATTTAAATCATAAACATTTCTTATACATATAAATCCGTTCCCTAATTAATAATTATAATTTACCATAAATAATTTTTTTTGTGGTCTCAGTTTTATAAGAATTATTATGCATTCAAACTAATGAAAATATAACCAATCACGTATTATTTCCCACTATTGGTATTATACTTAGGAATAACGAAAGATCCATGTGTGTTGTGTTTATACTATGAACGTGAAACCCAATTTCAGATAATATGTCAGGACAGTCTATGAGGTTGTTTAAAATATCGTATAATAACATAGTGTCAGCTATTTGACGCCTGACATTAAGAGAATCTAGGCTCAAAAATTTTTCAATAATATAAACGGTATTTCTAGTTATAGGTATATTAGTTATATACGAAATTCTTTTCAAGATTTTCATAATTATTTAGTTTTATACATGGAGAACACGGTTTAAGATCTTAAACCGATTAAAATCTTAATCCATAATAACACAGATTATACGAAAATAATATTTTCATATAATCTGTAGTGATAATAATTGAAAAGGAGCAGTTTTGTGATTGTGTTATTGTGATAAGCCGCGAGGTTGATCTTTATCATGGAAGGAGGCGAAAATATTTATTGCCGCCCAACTATCAAAGTGCATGCGCAGTTTAAATTATTGTTTACGTGTGTGAGTGTGTAATTTGGTGTACATTTTGATAGCACAGTAGGCTACAGAATCGGTTGCCGCCTCAAGCCTCTACAGTTGTAGTACAGTACGAAAATAACGTAATATTTTTAATGTTATTCCCGTCATTGAAAATAGTATACATAATTGGCCATTATAGGGGCGCATGGCATCCGTTTTAAATTTTTTTTTTCAACAATGTAATCATATTTGTATATTAAATAAAAAAAGTTAATGATATAAAATAAAAAAAAAGTTATAAAATAAATTTTTTAATCGAATATAAAATTTTTTTTTCTTTTTTCTTTTTAACTTTTCAAGGAAGACGGTGCCTCCCTTGCCTCCTCGGGAAAACCGCCACTGGTATAGGATTTTGTGTTTCCTCTAAATTGTTCAAATAACTCATATTTTACTATCACATACAATAACATTACTATTACTTATGTGAATACTATTAATCCAATTACTACGTAATATAAGTATGAGTTATTTTCTTGTTGCTTCTTACTACGTTATCGCTCCTCCTCGACGTTTATTAATTCTTCTATATCATCTAGCGATTGTGAGACTCCGTGCAATTCATCCAGCTTTAATTCTTTCTTATTATTATTATTGTATTTTTGTTTTCTTTTCGATTTAACTCTTTCTGGTATGAAATTGAATAATTCTTTTATATTTGTTCTTGGTATAAAATCTGCGTGAATATAATTTGTTATTGTATCTATTGCTGTAAGTATTACATTTTGCCCTGTGATCGTGCAACTATTATCTATTATTTTTATTATTCCTTGCCCCGTTATTCTGTGTATTTGTGGTTCTTGTAGTTCTGTACAACTTATTACTATACTGTCATTTATTACTATGTAGATCCATTCATTTTGGTATCTTAATTTATGATAAATATTTCTATCTTTTACTGTCACTAGTGGTTTACATGTTTTTGGAACTATTTCTGGTTTATTGAATAATTCTACTTCGCAGGATTGTTGACCATTATTTTCTTGTACAGGTTGGTATAGTACATACTCTAAAAATTGAAGTATCCTTACATGTTTCTAATTGCACTGAAAATAAAACCAGGATCATATTACTAAAAACATACATCTTGTAGCTATTCAGCCGACAAGATTTTTGTCAAACCAATACATATTGGATTGTTAATACGATCATGATAATTTAATCATCTTATATTATCATTTTGAGAAATGTGTTGTTAAAATGATAATAGGAATTGATAATTAGAATTACTGTTCTTGTAGCACTGACAATTATCTTTTCAGCATACTAATAATTGTTACAGGTTAAATTGTTAAATGTTAAATGTTAAATATATCTATAAATTGATAATTTATATGATAGATTTAAAAACTTCGTTATTAACATTGTTACGAACCCATTGTATTAGAACAAGATTGTAAACATATATTATTATATATAATTTAACATATATATAATACATAATACATAAACACTGTATGTATTATATTATACGCTGAATAAGCTTGTTTGAATGGACAACTGACACCACACAGTAGAGTGGAGTCAGTCGTTCGAACACCAGTTTTACGCGCAGACGATTCTATTATAATTGTATATTTTTACGCGACTCATTTAAATAAAAAAAATACTAAATTAATGTCACTACTTATTCTTTAATCGCTTTATAGCTAAACCCTCATTTCCTTCGTTATCCGTCTGAAATTGCGAACTTACAACGTTACATGTGCGACAACGGAGCCGCACTGCAGAACTCAACCATTTAGAGGCAGTGGCATATCGGCACACAACAATATGAAAATATAAATTGTCGAGTTACATTAAATATTCTTGTAGAAAAAACAATTATATTGATATTTATTTGACCATGTGTTAAGACACTGCGGCGGCGTTATCGTCGTCGACAACTACTAGTGGTGGTGTATATATTTCAGCCAGGCAACCCGACAATACAAGTAAATTGTACCCAGAGATCTGAACCCACTCTATATATACCAATTACTTTTAAAAACGACGGCGAGAGGGAGATGCTGATCGGTCGGTGGCCGGGTATATGTATACATATAGTCCGCCATCGCCCTGCAGAGGCAACTGCGCTCTTTTATTTGGTTTTCATATAAAAAATATGAAATGAGACCACTGCTACATCTCAATGATCATGGTACCGTATTTCCGTATTTATTATTTGTCATAATTACAAATAATACATTGCCCGGACATAATGTATGTGATATTAATGAACACTTAATGTGTCAATAATACGAGTGGCCGCAAGCGCTATCTTTCCGCAGCAGTGTAGTATGTGGATGCGACGACGACGACGCGTGTCGTTGATGCTCCGCGGTAGTGTGGTGGCGCGACAATCGCGATACAATATTTAATTGTTCTGATCTTAAAGTTATGTCCATTACTATCACATAACAATAGTAGTCGTAATTGATCGTAGTAGCAAGTAAGAATACGTATTTTAGTCTCGTTTTTCTTACGTAATATTATTTTATTTTTATTATACTACGTTTTAAAAATGAACCGTAGAGATCTCAAAAAAGTTCAAAACTATTTAGACGAGTAAATGAGTGATTCGAGTTCGGTTTCATTCGACGACGATTTGGATCTCGATCCAGATTATGGTCATGGACAACCTAGATCGTCACTTGCTCATTCTATGTCACCTGTGCGTGGTTCGTTTGATTCAGACGAAGAGTATGTGTCTACACAACCTGAATCATTTGGTTCCTATCTTCAGCCACACAGAAATGATACATTAGATTCAGATTACATTTCCGTGGATGAAACTACAAGTGAGTCTAGTGACGATAATTATTATGATACAGATAGTTGGATTAAAGACTGGGATGATATCATAGATTTTGAATTTGACAACAGTTGCTCTGGCATAAAATTAAATATATCTGAAAGTGCACCTGAGTTTCCATTATAAATCTTTACTCAGCTTTGGACAGACGACATTTTTGAAATACTTATTGAATCAACAAACAAATATGGTGAAAATATGAGTAGGAGTGGTCGATCTCATAGAAAAGGTGCACGAGGATCCACATTCAAACTAGTAGATTTAGACGAAATTAAAGGCTTTTTTGGTGTTAGTCTTCTTGGAGGTGCGGTCAAGTTCTCTGTCATTCGAGATATGTTTTCGCAAAATCCTTTATATTACCATCCAGTTTTTAGTCACATTATGTCTGGTAGAAGATTTGATCAAATACTCAAATGCTTCAGTTCGGATAGCTAATCAAACAGACATTAGTTGTTCTTCAGTCTTCTGTATTTTACATAAAAATTCTTACAATCCTTTTAAAATCCATTATGTACTGGGGTTAAAACTAACAGATCCAAATAGATTGTTGAATATTTTAGATTGCTTGATTACATATTACGTATCATATCAATATTATCATGTAATAATATCATACGAACAACAAACTGTATGGGTTTTATAATTAATGATATCATTGTATATTAATATTTTAATCATAATACCATAGACTTTTAATTCTATGCATAATACGATGCACGGACACTATCTACAGCCGTGATACGAACGTTTTTTTTTTTCATGGAAAACTCGAGATAGTTTGATACCTAATCAGATGCAGAAATCTATTAGAAATAATACAAAATTGTGCAAACTTCAAAAAATAGTAGTAAATAAACGGCTAAATGTTTTAATTTTCTTTTTTTACCAACATATTTTAAAAATCATATCAACAAAATGGCTATTTTGATTTTTTTAAATATCAAACAGAAAATTTTTTCATTTTTTCATATTACGTAAAAAATGTTAGAAAATGTTTAAAAAAATATTTTAAATGTAGCGCAGACCACAATTGATAATTGAAAAAAAAAAAAATTGAAAATGTTCAATAGAACTAAAGTAATTGCAATTGTCAGTTAGTCGTGAAACACCCTGTATACTAATCGTTATAATAATGAGATATTTGAAATAATGGGCCCTATGAAAAAAATCCAACCATTTTTTGATATACTTCTTAAAAACTTTCAAAAAGCATATAGCCCCACCGAAAATTTATCGATAGATGAATCATAACTGCTTCATCATGGTCGACTTTTATTCAGGCAATATATCAAAGGCAAAAAAGCTATGTATGGTATTAATTTTTTTGAACTCACTTCATTTGAGGGTTTTGGGCTCAATATTGAAATGTATAAAGGAAAGCATGAATCGCAAATGGTAATACCCCCAAGAACATCAAAAATAGACGGTATTGTTTTGAGGTTAATGGAAAATTATCTCAATAAAGGGCATTCGTTATATATGGACATTTACTACAATAGTTTGACCCTTTCAAGTACTTTACTCGAACATAAGACAACTGGAACACTGGAAAAAAGAATCGTAAAGGAAATCCAAAATGTATAATTGACAAGAAACTAAATAAAGGAGACCATATATGGAAACGTAAAAATGGTGTATACGTAAGCAAATAGAAAGATAAGCAAGATGTGTTAGGTATCACAACTAAAGTACAACCAAAATTAGTTCAGTCAGAAAATCGGGTTGGCTACCAGAAGAACAAACCTGCGGAGATTGTTGATTACAATGATTATATGAGTGGTGTTGACTGATCTGACCGAATGGTTAGTTACGATATCAATCCTCGGAAGACGTGTAAATGGTACAAAAAAGTAATATTTCATTTACTTGTTACTGTATGGAACTCATTTTATATCTATAAAAAACATTTTAACACCCCAAATAAGAAATTTAAAAATTTTCGAGATTTACTTATAAAAAATTTGATCAAGTTCCCGAACAAAATGACCGCAAACGAACGACGTTCGTTTGGCCGTAAACCTATATTTTCTGATGAATTTGAAAATGGTATAACTGAACATATGAAAGATCTAGCGAAATTGTTTTATGGAATTACTCCTTTACAGTTAAGAAGTGCTGCTTATATGTTAGCAGAAGCAAACAAAATAAAACATAATTTTAATAATATGATGCGGTACCGTGATATCTTAGGTACAATATGTACACCGACACCGCGCACCGCGTTAGTTTCTCTCCAGCCACATCACGGGTAGCCATAATATCGCGCCAACACTTTCCTACCTACCTCAGACACCGGGCAGAGGGGGAAAGCTTTTGATGCCGATAAGGTAGCGCACCAGCGGCCGGCGTCGGTGTCTACGGACGAGGTCCTCATCTTTCGACGGACACCGGTTTGGTCAACATCGACACACCGACTTCACCACCGTCACCAGAGGACCACATTTTTATTCTAACATTTTAGACAAATAAAAATTGATCGTCATTTTTTTTTTTGTTTCTCTTTTCTTTTTGGTTTGTTTAATCCATTTCATTCAACTCTGACCGGCCACCTCACCGAGGGAAAACCTACTACCGACCTGAGGCCGTGTCAAATACTCTTAAACTTGCGGGAATAGATTGGTTTTACAATTTTATAAGACGTAACCCATTAATTTCAGTTAGAAAACCCGAAGCTACTAGTATGAGCCGGATAACAGCATTTAATAAATCTGAAGTATCACTTTTTTTTGAAAATCTGGAGACATTAATGGAAAAATATTCATTTCCTTCTTAAAAAATATTTAATATGGACGAAACAGGAATTTCAACTGTACAAGATCCTGGAAAAATAATAGCACCTAAAGGCCAAAAATGTGTAGGATCCGTGACAAGCTGGGAAAGAGGTAAAAATGTGACTGTTATTTGTTCTATGAGTGCGTCTGGTACATATATTCCTCCATTATTTATTTTCCCAAGAAAGAGAATGTGCCATCAGTTACAAAAAAATGGTCCTCCAGGTTTGTTGTACCAAAAAACGGATGGACTAATGATGACATTTTCTTAGTTTAGCTACAGCACTTTACCAAACATACCAAACCAATAGAAGAAGAGCCAGTGTTACTTGTATTGGACAAAACGGAGGCTTTTGGAAGAGTTTAATGATGATTCTGGTTTAGATAATGATGTTGATATGATGCAAATAGTTGATGACGAAAGTGATGATAATATTAGTGACGACGGTGAAATTTGCTTTATATGTGAAGTATGGGGAAAGGACGAATTGTGGTATAGGTGTACAAATTGTGGTTTATGGGTACATTCAGAATGTAGTGGAGCTGATACTGCAGAAAACTATACCTGCGATATTTGCGTAAGGGCAATAAGAAAACGAGAAATGGCCAAGAAATAAACATGTTATAATTATTATTCGTTACCTATTATAAATGTTAAATTTTTAATTACAAGGTTGTTAATTTATTTTGTTATCATAATTTCAATTAGTTTGTATTGTTTTTTTCATTTAATAATATACCTAAAAGGCTATTAACTTTTTTTTATGAATTTGATACTATTTTATACCAACTATTAATAGTAATATTATTATAAGACTGAATTCAGACTTGTGTTATTTTTTTTTAATAATATAAAATTGCTTATATTATGTAATAAAATGTTAACAAATCATTTTAAATTAAAATAGACTGAAAAAATAATTAAAAAGTTATTGTTTTAATAATATAGGTACCTATACCTAATAATTATTGGTACGATCCAATACTAAACCTTATAATCAGAACTTGTGGGATTATTGCTGCCTCTTCCATGAAAGAAGAGTTAATATGTTCATGATTTCTTATCCGATTCCTTACTTGGTCATTAAAAATTTTAATTATATGTTTTAAATGTATACAATTGATAATAGTTATTAGCCAAGGTCATTATTAAGTATATTAAAGTGATAAACTGTAATGAATTTGATTGCTTACAATCATGTTCAGAGTTTTAATATTATATATTGAATATCCCATTTAATTATACAGAGTTTTGTTATGACTGGTATTACCTCGACATTGGGGAAATACCGGTCATTTTCGATTTTTTAAAAAAAAGGATTTTAAAAAAAATTATTATACTTACGAACTCGAAACTTTGTGTCGATGTTGTTAACATGTTTATTCTTCACTATATAATGCAACTTTATTGGATACATTTTTATTTTCAGAGAAATTTGATTACTCGCTTAGGTGACCGGTATTCCCCCATTCTCTCCTACTGCTATGGCAGTAACAATTTTATTACTGCCATAGCAGTAATAAAAAAGTGCGTTATTATAGGTGGTATTGAAAATTTAAAAAAAGGTAAATGTCCGTCAATGTGTTAAGTATAAAACGAATGTGTGTTAGACCGCATATTATGATGTATAGCAGAGTTCGTCAACTAGTCGATCGCGATTGACTGATCGATCTTAAAAGGAATATTGGTTTATTGAACTAAAAAATAAATATATACCAATGTCGGTTAAGTTGATCACATAACCTTCATCATATTCTTCCGCTTTATGTTGTGTAAAGTAGTTATTAGCGAAGAAAAAAATACTCTTATTCCTATAATAGTTTTTGTTGAGTATTATTATACTTTAACTAAATAATTATTAAATAATTTGTTATTTTTATTAAAAGAAATCAATCCTCTTGAATGGTCCCCTGGTATTTTGAAACCAGCTAAAAAGTATGACTCCTTTGTTAAAAGTAAGGAGCATGAAGAAGCAGCACTTAATATGGTTGATAGTCCAACCTTATCAATATCCCCGTTCACGAGATCATACATTTCATATTTAAACTCCCTGTCTATGCCAGAAAAAGTCCAGAGAAAAAACCAGCGATTCTTTCTCCAACAAAAAAATACATAAAACTTCAAAAAAGATGCAAGCGACTGAAAAAATTATTAAAAATTAAAAGATCAACTATCAGACTATGACAAAATAAAAAGTTGTCAAATAAAAAAAATAAAATAAGTACCCAACATTTTTTGCAAGAAATTAAATTTTCTTCAATAAGTTATAAATCGTTGGTTTCAATGCAAATCAACTATAAGAAGCGTGAACCATGGACCATAAATTAAAAAAAAATTAGCTTTGTCTATTTATTACAAGTCTCCAACTACTTATGAATACATGCGCAAAAATAAAAAAATATTACCTGGTGCGAATACTGTACGTCGTTGGCTAAACTCAGTACATTTTACTACCGGTTTTTCATCAAGATATATGGAGCAAATTCAACTTAAAGTTTCTTTTATGTCTTATCAAGAAAAACAATGTGTTGTGTTACTCGACGAAATATCAATTATGAAATATATCGAGTATAATAAATCTAAGGATATGAAGATCTTGGTACATTAGATACAACCGATAAAATCGGTTCGCACACTTAAGTTATAATGGTACGAGGATTATATAACAACTGGAAATTTCCACTTAGTTATTATATAACTGGTAGTGGAATAAAAGGGGATAACTTGGCAATAATTGTTAAAGAACCAGCTTAAAAATTGTTTGTTCTTTGTTTAACACCAGAAGCAATAGTATGTGTCAAGGCAACACAAAATAGGCGTATGTTTTCACTTCTAGGAGGAACAATAAAAAAAACATTTACTAAAATTTGTGACCAAAAATTGTTTCTAGTATATGACATTCCACATTCAATTAAAAGTCTAAGGAACAATTTGTTAAATGGGAATATACAATTTGGTAATAAAATTATATCATTTGATGATGTGAAAAAAACATATGAAATAGATAGCAACAGCTCTACTGCTCGAGCAATGTGCAAAATGACGATAGCTCATTTAGCACCTAATACATTCCAAAAAATGAGTTGTAAATTAGTAGTTCAGGTACTCAGTAGATCTATCGCCACTGCCATCAAAACATGTGTAAGTACAAAAGAATTAAACTCAAGTACAGTACTTAATACAGCTAGTTTTATTGAAGATGTAAATGACATGTTTGATTCTGCTAACAGTAAGAATTTATATGACCCTAACCCTAATAGACGACCCTTAAATGATAACAACCCACAAGTTTTTGAAAATTTAAAAAAAAATTTGTACAACTTTTCTTTTTTCTTTTCGCCCAATTCTAAAAAAAAACACCCAAAAAACAAACAAAGAACGTTGTGTTTCCGATTGATATTCGACCGTTTCCAAAAGTATCTGCTAGAAAAACATCCAAAAATAATCGACGAAAACGTCAAACTGCTATTCTTACTGATAGTCCAATTAAAAATCAATTGGAACAAGAAAAATTAATGAGAAAAATCAAACCAACAAAAACAAAAAAACAAAATAGTGATATCACCAAGAAAGCAATTGTCCCAAAAGTTCCAAAAAAAGAAAATTATCAACAGACCACCTAGAAGAGGAGGAATGTTTTTGTTTGGTATGTTTAGAAGCTTTTTCAAACTCACATCTTAGAGAAAAATGGATCCAATGCATGGAGTGTAAAGAATGCTCTCATAAGGAGTGTACCGCTGGTAACATAAATTATGTGTACCACAATTGTGATAGCCCTATTGTAAGTGATGCAAGTTCTGCTTAACATATCATTCTACTCGAGTTATTATATTTTAATTAAGTTGTATTACAAAATATTTTTTATTTATTTATTTTATTATTTATTCAAGCACAAAGTTTAAACTAGTCATTATCTAAATTTTATTTATTTTTTATTTTATTTATTTCAGCAAATCAATATCATTATTTCAATACAATAATCAAATTACAAAAGTTAAATTATTACAATAATATTGATAAGAGCTGATACGTATACCAACTGAGCAAGCTCGTTTCTGGTATACGGAGTTCCTATACATATTACATATATAATATAATAAAATGAAATAACACGTGTCTTCGCTAAATAACATTATCTTATAATTATATAACTAAACGATATTAATAGATAATCCTTTATAATTACACATAGATACTTTTTAATAATTGTTTTTACACACATTCTCATCAAGGTCATTTACTATTTTAGTAATTGTTTTTTTTATATGATTTTTGTGAAATATATTTTTTACATTGGTTTTATTAATTTCACATTCATACTTTATTAGATCCTTTACATCATTTCCCAAAATGTTGAATATAGTTTTGACCATATGATTGGGAGCACTTTTTGTACTGGATAATGATATATAAGGTAATTTTATGTTATTGCCTGTTCTACTGTCTATTATTTCTGTATTATTAAGTATCTGCATTTGAATTGTTTTTATAAGTATTTGTTTAATGTATAATTTATAGATTGATAGTATGTTAGTATTTTTAAAAAGATCTATTGAGGGGTATGTTGGCGGGAATGAGTATGCTACTTTTATAATAATTTTCTGGGCAGTATATACCGATTATTTATTTATTTATTTATTTGAGTTTTAAACGGGCCAGGCCCAATTACATACATAATAATAATAACGACAATCGATCGTTAAAGTAATATACTTAAACAGAATAATTATAGAGAAAAACAAAAAAGTACAATATTAATTATTATACATACATATTATTTAACATACTTATAGCTATGAATTAACAAGTATGGAATTACAATAATTTTTGAATGAGTTGAAGTTTGGTGATATGAACAGATCGATATTTAATTTATTTATAGTTTTCATAATTCTATGATGAGGAGTATTGCTTGCGTAATTAGTTACTTCTGTGTTTAGATAGAAAGTGTTTTTAGACCGAGAGTTACGAATAGGGGAATAGAAGGAGAAGCGACTTAGGAACTCAGGACAGTCTATATTTCCTGAAAAAAGTTTATACGAAAAGTACAAATCTAATCGCAGACGACGTTGTTCAAGTGTTTCGAGGTTGAGAATTGTTAGTAGTGGAGTATATGAAGAATGGGGTTCTCTGATTATGGAACATTTAAATGAAAGGAATTGTATGTCTGTTCTGCTGACGCCTCCCCATCATGATATACCATATAATAAGAGTGAATTACATAATGCCATATAAATTTGCCGTACAACTGATTTATTAAGAAAGCGAATTTTGTAAAATAGGGAAATTAATCTCCGGATTTTATTTTTGATAAATTTTATATGCTCAGACCATTTCAGCTCCTGATCCATTATGACTCCTAAATATTTAAATTGTTGTACAATTTTAAGTGGTTTACAATTGCAGATTGTCTTATTTGCGTAACATTGATGTAATATGAAGTTCACTCCAACTGGAAGCTGTGATCGATTTGTGACTATCGGCATGCATACTGATTTATTTATATTAAGTGATAATAAGTTTTTTCCCATCCAGTTATATACAAGCTGTAAGTCGATTTCGACAATTTCTTTTAATTTTGACCAGTTTTCTTCAGTATTAACAAGAGCTATATCATCGGCAAACATGATTAATTTACCTTTTAATAATGAAGCTGGTATAGAGTTAATATAGATTAAAAATAATAATGAGCCTAACGACGTTCTTTGTGTTACTCCATAATCTTGAACATAACAATGGTCACTATAATGTGATCCAATAGTGGTTAATTGCTGTCTATTGCTCAGATAACTAGAAAACCAATTAAGTGTAATAGTATCGAATCCTAATTCTTTTAACTTATGTAGTAATAATTGTCTACTAATTGAATCGAAAGCTTTTTCTAAGTCTAGAAACGAAATTAGTATTTTATTTTTATTGTCCCTCTTGTTATGCAAAAAATTGGTTAAATCTATTAAAGCGTCCTCTGTTCCTAAGTTCCTTCTAAACCCATATTGTCCTTCAAATATTATTTTATCACTTTCTAGGTATTCTAAGAGTTGTTTTTTTATTATTTTTTCAAGGATTTTGGCTATAATACCTAGGGATGGCAAAAATATTCCCGACCTCGATATAACGATTATCGATACATCGAAAAACTAAATATCGATATGCTGATATATCAGTTCAAAAAAAATAGATAATACATCGATTATTCAAAAAATGTAATGATAATAATATTTATTATTTTTTTGTTTCTCATTATGTGTATACGTAATTTTTAGCGAATAAATTATACTAGTAGCATAAATTATTTGTAAAAAAGGTATAAAGACGTTCGAAAACTAGCCTCGCAGAAAAAATATGGATTCAGCCTAAATATACACTTAAATACATATATATATATTAATAAAAATATGCTCCCTTTATATTATTGGAAATATTTGTATCAGATACATTTTTTTACAACATATCGACATGTTTATAATATTATGAACAAAAAAAATATTTAAAATTGTATTAAAAAACATATTGTAAACTAAAACATGTGTTTTTCATAAATCGTAAGAAACGTTATTAAAAAAATATCTTGACATTTTTCTAAAATGAATGATGATATATTTTCAATTACATATTGTGAACATATGTTTATAATGGACTGGTAAATATTTTAAGGAACATCAGGTAAAAAAATAGAGCAATGTAATTTTATAATTATTGAGAACATATACCCTGGTATTAATTGTGACAATATGGTTAAATAATAATAAATATATATATATATATATATATTTATTTATTTGTATATTATATATATATAAATATGTATCATAAAAATTAATTACTTGGCTGTTATGAAATAACACAAATAATAATATAAATATTATATAGTTAGAATGATTTATTATAATAACTAAAATAACTTAAATAATAAAAAGTTATACATTATCAAGCTAATAACAGTCATCAATAGACCCCAGGAACAACAGCTTAAAAAGTCTTTTGCCCAATAATCTAATAACAAATCAATGATTAGTATAATACAAAATATATAAATTTATAATATATTCAATTAAAATAAATGAATTACCTGTTTCTTTCTTTGGAAAGAATAGCTCCAGCTTTGGAGAATAGCCTTTCAGAAGGAACAGACGTCGCAACACAAAATACTTTTTGAGCTTCCATGTAAATTAATGGATAAACCGATTTCATATCTTTCCAAGTTTCCAAAGGATTTTGCTTTAAAGGACTGACTGGTGTTGACAGATAGTTCATAACAAGTTGATCCGATGGTGAAATACTATTAGTTTTCCTGCTGCTGGACGCCCTTAGAGCGTTTATGGGCTAGTCCTTGGTGGTATTCCCAGAGGTTAAATTCTTTAGCACTTTCACTGGTGTCTTCCTCTGAAGAAGAAGACGATAATATCATGCAGTTGTTGGAAACCATTTCCTTGAGGTGGTTTATGGCATTAGCACAGGCCACCGGGTTCTTGAAATGCAGATTTTTGAAACGTGGATCCAACAATGTGGCAACGGGGCAAAGGTTAAATATTTCAATATTACCAAATTGCTTATTCAATTGGGCAATGACAGCATTTTTTAAACTTTCTCTAAATCGGTCTTTGGTAGTTGTGAACTTACACCATTATTCAAACAGCTAACAATGGGTAAAACCTTACTAATTGTGACATAATTCTCTGCTGACATCTCAGTTGTGACCATTTCCAGAGGACGCAAAACCACAAATACATCATGTATTTCTTGCAGCTGTCTAGCTGATATCATTTCTGGTCCGTTTGGACGTGTCAGCATTATTTCTGAAATTATTTTAGAGAGCTCCACAAATCTTTGAAGCATGTAAAATGCACTGTTCCAACGGGTGCTTACATCGAGAATCAGTTTCTTAACTGCACCATCTTTAATGCCTGAATGAACAAAAAAAAACATATAATATAATATATTTTTTTTAGAACATACATTTTCTATAATAAATTAATATGCCTTGATTTTTTTTTTTCTTTATTTGAGATAAACAATCTATACCTTAGAGGCACAATAAGTTTATATGGTTAGAGTAATTTACAACATGATACGCTTGAGGTGAGAAGTCATCCACTAATGACACTCAATATGCCTTGATTAATCTGTTTTTTTCTAAGTTCATCACTAAGGAATGTGCTTCGTTTAAAGTGCTTCATGATCTCTCTTACATTTGATAATAAATCAATTAATGATGCGGTATTAGATATTGACTTTTCAACTATTAAGTTAATTTTATGTGCGAAACAAGGCACATACTTATAAGTACCAAATGAATCTTTCACCGCTCTTGTGATTTTTGCACCATTATCGGATACAACAGCCATTATTTTATCTTTAGGAATATCCCATTCACTCAAGCATTTTAACATTTCTTGGCTGATGTAGTTGGCTGTATGCGATTCATTTAATTCTATGACACCAATAATTCCTGTTAAAAAAAAACATATAATGACGATTTTTATTACAAAATACTTTTTCTAAGAATACATACCAGATTTCATTGACAGGTTTTGTATATAATGGATGGTAATTCCTAAAAAACTTTTCATCTGTTGACTGTCCGTCCAAATGTCAGTGGTCAGAGAAAAATTTGAAATGGTTTTTAAATCCAACCGAAATTTAGATTCTACAATTTTGTACTTATTGTCAATATATGTTTTAATAGTATTCCTGCAAGGGACTTCATACAAAGGATTTAATTTGTTGACCATATTTCTGAAGCTTTTTTCTTCGATGGTTGAGAAGGCTTTATTATCTTTGCATAAAAAATATGCAATTGCATCTGTTATGCATTTATGTTGTGTTCCACCGACTAAAAAAAAAAAATCTAATAGGAAAATGTATTTATAGTTGTATAGTTAGTATTTAAACCAATTTTAATGTTAGTGATTCAAAATTAAACTTTGCCAGCCATTGATGAAATTTGCTTGAACACTTCATTTATATTTTGTTGTCTCTGATGAGGAAAACTATTTGGAATAGACACTATTGTTTTTGATGAGCTTGCAATTGAACTTATATCAGTTGCGCTACTAATGCTACTATCCTCTTGAAAAACATACTGTAAGCACAATTCACAAATAAATTAACATTATAATATTTATAAAAAAAATATAATTATTTTTTATTTACATCTGGGTCATCTGGATCATTTGAAACATCTTTTCTGCAAGTATTTTTATTAGCTCCACTGTTGGAAACAAATTTAGACATTTTTTGTTGTTCAGGTTTGTTACCTTTTGGGGCATCAAAGCCAGTTACTGCTTTTTTTAAATGTTTATCCAAATGCGCTTTAAGGTTGGATGTGTTACCAGAAGTTTTTATGACTTGTTTACATTCATTACATGATGCCGAAATTTGATCAATTTTGGTAAACGATCGCCAAAGTTTACTTGGAGCTATGATTTAAGACTAAAATCCTAAATTATAATTGATTTTTCATTAATATAAATGATTACATAAATATATGGTTATATAAATTGTTATGACTTGAGTTTCGATATAATATAAGTAAAAATATTGTATTACCTAACTAATATTAAAAAAATATATCACCTGAATATTAAGGCGATATTAACTAATAATAATATAATAACAATATATGTAAAGGTACTTACCAAATATAATGAATAAAGCACCACCAATTTCACCAAGACGGCAAGACGTGGTAAACAGTATTACGGGCTACGGTACAGATGTACAGTCACAAACACAATTCTAAGTCCACGGACCACACTTGAACACTTCCACAGAAAAATACGTTATACGGACTAATACGGTATAACGTTATATCTTATACGTAGTCGGTAATATTTGCCATCCCTACTTATACATATAACTTATACGGAGAAAATTAAATTATGGGTTCATGGAAAAAATTCATAGATAAAAAATTATCGATACCAGTCAATAATTATCGATATCACAATAATATCGAAAGGAAAATATCGTTACATAGTTATCGATATTTTTTCAAGAAATATCGATATATCGATAAATCGATATTTTTTTTGCCATCCCTAATAATACCTACTAATGAGATGGATCTATAATTTAAAAAATCAGTTTTATCTCCATTTTTATGTTTTGGTACAATTTTAGCCATTTTCAATTCATCGGGTACTATACCGTTGACTATACTACAATTAATTATATGAACGATAGGTGGGATCACATTGTCTCCTATTTGTTTGATAAAAAGAGCTGTATAACCATCTGGACCTGGTGCTGAGTTGTTATTTAATTTATTTAATATATTTATGACTTCATTACTACCAATAGTTTTTAATTTAAATATTATTCTTTTATTTGATATATTATTAATTTTTGTTCCCAAGATACACTGTATGTTATTTACAATACTGGAGAAATTTTTTTTCTACTAATCTTTTACCAGTTGTTGCATAATATGAGTTAACTATATTTAAGTAATCTTTTGGCGATGATGTTGGGTACTTATTCTCAATTATATCGTTAATTGGAAGCTTAGGCGAGATTTCTTTTCTAGATGTTAGTTCATTAATAACTTTCCAGATTTCTCTTCCATTACCTTTACATATTTCTATTTTATTTATATAAAATTGTTCTTTTGCCTTCCGAATTAATATTGTTAGTTTATTTCTATATGCTCTATAATAATTTAATAATTTAAGATTTGTTTTGTCCCTCTTAGTTTGCATATTAAGTTTATCTTAATTTGGATATTTACCCTTAATAGAAAACATCACTAGACCCTCTTCAAAAACATGTATAGACCACATATTTATCAAATCAAAATCTCTTAATAGTTTATTACCAATAGTTGTTCATTCTAACATTACAGATCATTATCCGACTGTACTTAGTATAGGAAACATATCTGATAACCGAAACAATAGACCAAATCCCTTAAAATTACTAAAAATAAATGATGATAAGTTAACTGACCTTATTCAAAACTACAATTGGTTAGAAATATCTGAAATTTACGATGTAAACGAAGCTACTCATTATTTTATTGAATCTATAAATAAACTTAAAGAACATGCTTCTTCAACAATATCTATTTCTTCTAAAACTAAAAAATTAAAGCCATGGGCCACAACTGATATTATCAACTCTATAAGACATAGAGATCGACTACACATACAGGTAAAAAAATCCCTACATAATCTAAAATTAAAAAATTACTACTTAAAATTTAGAAATAAACTAACAAATTTAATAAAAGAAGCCAAAATAGCATATTATAAAATAGAACTAAAAAATTCAGGTAATAATATAAAACTTAAATGGAAAATAATAAATGATATAATAGCAAAAAATAAAAAACAGAATAAATTTAAAAACATAATAAATAATATTAAAAATGAAACAGATAGTAATAATCCGACAAGAACACTAGCTAATGAATTTAATAAATACTTTATAAATGTATCATCTGATTTAGTTCAGCAACTTCACGAACGTAAAAACACACTCACGCCACCCATTAATATATCAAATTTAAATAACTCATTTATACCAAACAACACGTATTTAAATAAATTTGAATCAATAACAATAGATGACATTACAAAAGCCATCACCAATTTAAAAAATGGCTCTTCCCCAGGATTTGATAAAATTTCAGCCGAAATACTGAAAAAACACAACACAATTTTATGTAAGCCCCTATGTCACATTTTCAATTTATGTATATCACAAAACCAAATACCAGATATCTTTAAAATATCCATAATCACACCGATACATAAAAGAGGTCCAACCACATCTTTCGGTAACTTTCGACCTATTTCTGTAATTTCAAATATAGCCAAAATATTCGAAAAAATTATAAAAAAGAAATTAGTAGACTACTTAGAAAGAAACAATATACTCTTCAAAAATCAATTTGGCTTTAGGCCCGGAAAAAGCACCGATCAAGCTATAGCGAAGTTAACTAAACTAGTATACAATGCTTTAGATGAAGAAAAAAAATGCGCAACTATCTATCTGGACCTAACAAAAGCATTTGATACAGTAGACCATAATATACTATTAAATAAAATGAATGATATAGGTATATCTGGCTCAGTTCTTACTCTTTTTAAATCATACCTACATAATAGAAAACAATTGGTAAAAATAAATGATGTTATTAGTCACGAGTTAACAATAAATTGCGGTGTACCTCAAGGTACAACACTATCCCCAGTTCTATTTAATATTCAACTAGATAATATAAAATTACTTAATTTAAATAGTCATCTAATATGCTACGCAGATGACACTGCATTAATTTGTATAGGTAATACTTGGGAAGAAGTGTTTACAAATATCGAGACCGATTTAAAAACAATAATTATTTAGGCGCTAATAGTTTATTTTTAAACTTCGAAAAATCAGCTATTATACTTCATACATTATCAGAGCGATCATTACCGAATTTAACTAATATTAAAATTCACGATGATAACTGTCAAAATACAGGTTTATGTAACTGTAAATCAGTCAATGTTCTAAAAAATTTTAAATACCTAGGTTTAGAAATGTGCCATGACATGAAATGGAAAAACCAAATTTCTTTAGTCTGTAGTAAATTGAAAAAAGCCATTTTTATTATAAAACAATTACGTGACATCTTACCCAAAAAAGATATGAAATCACTTTATCTGTCACTTATCGAATCTCAAATTACTTATGGAATAATAGGTTGGGGTGGAGCCTATAATAATGTTCTCACTAAACTACAAACGTGTCAAAATGCACTCATAAGAACTATATTAAAAAAAGATTATAGATATCCAACAGAAACTATGTTTAAAGAATTTAATGTATTGAACATTAAAAACTTATATTATAAAATAAGTATTATATTTATAAAAAAACATAAGCTCTTACAGCCATTAAACCATAATGTTAATACAAGATATGCACAAACCAAATACATCCAAACTTGGCCAAAAAAAACAGCTTGTCGAAAGTCTTTGATTTTATTGGAATTCGTATATATAACTCATTACCTAGCCTTTTAACAAATTTACAACTACAACTTTTTAAAAAGCAGATCTCACACTGGATAATTAATGAATTTGACGCTACTAAAATATGTGAATTATGAATACCGTTATCTATTATTTATTTTTGTGTGTATTATCTTTAATTTTTAGAAGCAACTTATATATTAATTTATTTTTATCTATATCAATATGTAAACTTTCAAACTAAAATACTATGTATAAAATTTATATTTGTTTAAGATATAGATAACCCTGGGCCTCCACACGAGTTATCTCAGTGAGGCCCAGTAATCTATAAAAAAGATTTTAAATAATAATAATCTCTATTTTTTATAGATATTACAAGACTATTAGTTATCCATGATTTTAGCTTGCGATTTTTCGTACTCGTTTGATGTTTTGAGACTATACAGTTATTTATAGTATCTAGAAAGTGTGTCCATTAAAAATATTTAATGCTGCCGAGGGATTACTGGTTTCAAATCAGTCCATTCGTTAATAGATAACAATTGAACTACTTTATTATAGTTTATATATGATGCAGTATTATTAGTTCTACTATCTATATTATGTTTTTTATTATTCGGCGATATTATTAAACTACCTATGATTGTGTAATGATCCGTTATACTGGTTTTAATTATAATAGTATGAAGATGCACATCTCTACTAAGTGATCAATACAGGATTTAGTTTCATTTACTTCCCTAGTGTACGTACAGATTTGAGAGATAAATCCATTTGACGATAATGTATTTAAATATTTTTCGGTACTTATAGACGTATTTAATTCTAATATGTCAATATTTATATCTCTCCAATACATACACAATTATTTTGTAAGACACCTGATGTAAGTAAAGTATTCAGTTCAGATAGAAAAATGTTTATATTAGATTTTGGAGAACGGTATGTGGCTAGTATCATAATTTGTTTATTATTTGCTTTTAGATTTATTTTTAAACAACTGGCCTCAGAGAATAATGGTTGTTGTTCAACAGATACACCGTGAAGATTATTATTTATATAGATAAGAACTCCATCATTTTTTTAAAGTTATTTACACTTTTAAAGCTCGAAAAACCTGTTATATCATGTGGGACAAACCCCGTACTGTTCCAAGTTTCACTAAATATTATAATATCTAAGCTACTAATTGAGTCGTTTATCAGACACCAGACTTCATCTATATTATGATTATAAGACCTAATATTCATGTGCAAAATATTTAGATGGTTATTCTTAATGCTTGTTATATACTCATTCAAATCAGTGTTAACTATATTCATATTATTGTTTATGATGTAAGGGTCTATAAAATCTGTATTTAATTCTAACATCTATTGATATTATGGTTTGTTTAAAAAAGAATGAGCCTATACCAATGTTTAAATATTAAAGTATACGTAATTATGTCAATTAAGTGACCCAGATAAGATTGTGTGTTTATAATACTAGAGGAATAATGCAAAATCGTTAAAATACGATGTTGTGTTTTAAATAAGAATTTATGATTGGAAAATATATGGGTCATCATATTTTGCTGGTTGCATATATACCGTATGTATGTGTTAAACAAAAATTTAAAGCTAAGTAGGTTAATAATGCTGTATGATAATAATATTAGTAATAGTTTTACAATATAATTTTTATACCCGTTAGAGAAAAGGAAAAAATTCAAAATAACAAAAAAAATTATAAAAAATGTAAATCATCATTATTTCTAACTTGGATTTTTTTGGCCAATTCGTCCTTTTTGCAAAATATTCTCCCATTGTTGGTCCAAGTGTCTCTGTAGCCAAGTTCTTTTGCCTTTGATCGGGTTACCCAGAATAACTTCCTATTGTATGCCGTCAAGCTTTCATTGATGAAATTCCGCGAGCCGTTGTATTCAATTTTTCCACGTTTCTTTAAAAATTCATCACGTTTCCTTTTAGATGAGAATTCAGCTACTATCTGAGGCGTTTCTGAGTTTTGTCGTGAAGGTTTCCTGTATACGTTTTCAATGTCAAAAAAATTAAGATCAATATCAATTTTGGAAGCTATATCATTTACTAGTGTTTCGACATTTTCATTATTTTCTTTTTTAACACCACTTATTTCAATAAAACAAGCTCTCTCGTTTTGTTCCAAAACATTTATTTTAAATTCTAAAGTTTGAATAATACTTTCTTTTTCTTTTAGTGTTTTTTCTAGCTCTAGAATTCTATTGCTAAGAGTTGTAAGAATATTATTTGTAGTCATTTGGTTTTTTAACACATCGTCTATTTTGCTGGCGATTATATTAATATCAGAATCCATTGTTATCTTATTAATGTGTATACCTTGGTTTTCTGGAATCGGTTTAACCGGAGTGCAGTCATCTCTTTTTTGTTTCAATTGTTTGGTACAGTCCTCGCAATCAAAGTCAATGCCTTTAGATTTCATGTAATCAATGCTTTCTGAATTCATATTTGCACATTTAATATGAAGTACGTTTTTACATGTCGAACATTGAGTACTGGACTCATTTCGCGAAACCGCAACCTTGCATTTCGGACACAATGTCATTATTAAGACTGATGAAATATAACACTTAAACACACACGACCGACTACGTCGGCTTATCGAATTGAACTGAACTTGATTGTTAAAGTTGTTTTTTGTTCTATAAAAATTATATAATAACAAATAAGAGTTGAAATTGTTTGTTATTTGTATTTAAATTACCTGGGACAAGTAACTCCAAGCCTTGTGACAACCAACCTTTAAAAGGGACTGGTTGTCACAATTTTTTTTTTTTAAAAAAAATTAAAAATGCGTTTAACTTGAATACTAGTGTTTGCTATTTTTATAAGGAATGCTTACGATAAAATATTTTATTGTGAACTTACCAAGGTTAAAAAAAACAAAAAAATTTTTTTTTTTTTAAATCGAAATGTAAAAATTGTGACCATACCCGGTATACCCTATCTCAATTAATGGACAAAACTAAAACATATGAAAATAACGGCATACTTACTAAAGCCCAATCATGCTACAAACCTTACATTTATATGATGGATTTACTATACACAGTTTTTTTTTTTTTTTTTTTTTTTTTTTTTTTATTAATAATATAAAGATTTCCTGACAGTCAACATCATCTAAACTTAGGTGTAAAGAATTAATTTTTTTTTAACATTTATAAATTAGACCACAATCTATATATATATATAAATCGATGTACATTTTAAATAAATTTTATAACTCAAGATCCACCGAATCGATTTCGATAAAAATTTTAGGGCATATTATGATTGATATGTACATGGTTTCTGTGAAGTTTGTACGCTGTGCGATATGTGGTTCCGGAGTTATGGCCTCTTAAGTGTACAATATTAATCACGCACGCACGCACGATATTCAAAAATTATTGTTTTGCCATGGAGATATATATATATATATACACTCTATGTGGTTATTTTATATTATTTGTTTCCGTGGCACGCGCGTCTATGGTAATATTTATTGGTTTGAGATTAAATGAGATTGATTTTTATTCAATTTGAATTGTATGGATTTAGGCGTTAAAAAATGCCACGACCCAGACGACAAAATATTGGCCGACGATCACGTAATTATATCGCCCAACAGTCTCATAGGAGATCTCAAAGTGAAGAGGCACATTTACAACGAAATATTGTTCAACATTTACGAAATGAACATCGAACTACATCTGCAGGTCCGTCAGTAAATGCAGCATCAAGACGAACGTCACGAATTTCGCGTCGTGCACAAGCCATGGAATTTGCTGCATTTCATTGCAGCAGTGAAATGGATTACAGTGAACATGGTCTTATTGATGGAATGACGGTGAGATACATTGTGTATACATTGTGCTGCAGCCAAATTTCCAGGTGAAACGGCTGGCATGTGTTGTACTAATGGCAAAGTGAAATTTCCAGCATTCTAATCTCCACCTGATCCACTGCACTCATTGATTTTTGGAACATCACCAATGTCCAAGCATTTTTTGTCCCACATTCAAGAATATAATACGCCATTTCAAATGACTTATTTTGGTGCGACAAAAGTTATAAGAGACAGTTTTATGCCGACGTTCAAGGTAATTATTTCATACGGAATATCTTTCAAAAAATGCAACCTGACCAGCAATTAATTTAATATTTTCACGAATTCTGATCCAATATCAAATTGTATTTCTCATATGTTACAGATTCAAGGCCAGATTTATCATAGAGCTGGTTCATTATTGCCATTCCCTGACACTGAACCTCAATTTTTGCAAATCTATTTTGTTGGGAATAGCAATGATGAATTGAATCGGCGTTGTGCAATTGCTTCAAGTGCAAGGCGTCAAATTATTTTGGACCTGCAAATTTTTTTCCATCAACACAATGAATTAGTTCAATTGTTCAAAACCGCTCTTGATCTTATGCCATCCGATAATCAAAGGGTAATAATAAGAGCCGACAAAACGCCTTTTGGAGAGCATGCAAGACGCTTCAATGCACCAACCATTGATGAAGTGGCCATTGTAATTGTTAGAGAGCAGTTTCTATCTCGCGATATTGTGCTACACCGAAGAAATGAGCAATCGCAGCGTGTATCAGAGCTTCATCGCAGCTATGATGCATTACAGTATCCATTATTGCACTGGAAAGGTGACGACAGCTATCATATCAATATACCAATGATAGATCCACGAACCGGTAAATTGAGTGCACCGCAAGGACCGTGAATCATATTTTTCTTGAAAACTTCAAATGATTCAGGATCAGCAATTTCAGCTGATATAATGCTATCAATTTGATCCGGTGTTATTTTACGTACCAGCCATATCAATATATGTGCATGCGGAAGCCCTCTCTTTTGCCATTCGATCGAGTACATCCAGCAACGCACCTCTCCAAATACTCGCAATTTGATAATCAAATCAATCAGCGCTTTCAATTTCTGTCGAAATACACGTGCTGTTATATCGTGTCGGTATGTTGGTGTCTGACCTTCTAACAAATTGGTTTTTAAGTCATCCCACTGTGGATTGCATGTGAATGTTATGAAGAGGTCAGGGCGGCCGTATTTGCGAACGTACGACATTGCATCTTGTGTATATTGATGCATGTGACGCGGACTGCCAATATAAGTCGCTGGTAATATTGTTAAACGTCCAAATTATTGACATCGCCATCATTCACCATTGCATCTTGTAAGTGTATGTACTCTTCCGATCGCAATGCCGCTTGACTGAATCTAAGGTAATTGAGACGTTCTGATTCAATCTTCGCATACATGTCCACAGCATATTGATGGAATAGTTTGCCACATTTCAAAATGAAGTTGTCTTCTTGTGGATGAACCATGAATCTGTATGAGTAATAGTTGTTCATCGCACTGTCTTGCCTGGTATGTCACGACTTGTAATAAATACAATGATAGAAAATTTAAATGTCTGATTGTTTTAAATTAAATACATTTTCAATTCATATGAATATGTTACCGGTTCGTGGATCTATCATTGGTATATTGATATGATAGCCGTCGTCACCTTTCCAGTGCAATAATGGATACTGTAATGCATCATAGCTGCGATGAAGTTCTGATACACGCTGCGATTGCTCATTTCTTTGGTGTAGCACAATATCGCGAGATAGAAACTGCTCTTCAACAAGTATTTTAATTTGTAAAGTAGACCGTCAGACCTTATTAAATGCATTAGCTATATCTAGGAATGCTGCTCCAGTGTGTTCTTTTTTTTCGAACCCATTACTTATGTGTTCAGTAATACGAAGAAGTTGTTGTGTCGTAGAGTGTTTTGGTTTAAAGCCGAATTGACAGTGAGGTGTTGCTTCTATTGCATTTAAATGATTTATAAGCCTGGAGTGGATAATTTTTTCGAATATTTTGGACATCGATGATAATAAGCTTATAGGCCTGTAGTTCTTAGGGTCAGTGTTGTCTTTACCAGGTTTTTTAATCATTATTATTTTGGCTTTTTTCCAAGCCGTTGGGAAATTAAAACTCAATTTTAGCAAGGTGTTGCGGAACGTACATTGATACATAAATGATTGATACATCCATACATAAATGTAGGTCCTTACGATTATCAATACATGGGGGTCCACATAAATAACATTGTGGCTTACATTATAATATACATTATTAAATACACAAATACAAACAAATACAAATTACACAATATGTGAAAACACCATGATACCTACGTGGTGGACATGCATAATATATGCCCTTGTGAATATCCAAATCTTACAGAGGAGTTACATACAAATAATTGGCATTGTAACAAAAACCGAAACATCAGGACGTGCCTTTATAAGGTAATAAAATTGGCATCAATCAATGTTTGCAATAACCGAAACAATATGTCCTTATAAGGTATTATAAAATTAGCTACAGTACGCGTCACGAAAACGTGCGGATGACCGCCGCGCGCCCAGTGGACATTTCTCGTTGGTGGTGGCCAAACTGTTTCGCGCCAAATATAAAATTTAAAACTCGTATTTTTATATTAATAAATTATGTGTATGTATTTAATGATATTAAAAAAAAATACAATTCATTGTACACAATAAAAACGTGAATTAATTAAAAACAATAGAAATAGTTATAACAACAATAATAATAATAATAATACTATAAATGTATAAAAAATGTACAATATATTTTACAATAAAAAAAAATATATCGTCAAAGGTAGTCTTCGTCTTCACTGCTGCTACAATCGCTGTCGTTGGGGTCGATTGTTAAAATGATGGGTTCCAATATGCAATCTCTGAATCCTTCTTTTTTAAAATCTTTATTTTGTAGTTGTTCTGCGTGTCTTACACATTTTTCCCAATTTTCTGTGGTAACTGCATCTATGGCTTCGTGCATAAGTTTTTCGACGTCGGCTATTTTAAATGTTGTATTTTTGGTTGCAACTTCACCTTTTACCTGCGCCCAAATTAGTTCAATCGGGTTGTATTGGCAGCTATAAGGCGGAAGTCTGATCACTTCATGCCCCATTTGATATGCCAACTCGTCCAACTGATATCGTTTTTCACGCGGTTTTGCCATTTTTACTTTTTCTCTTAGTTCCACCAAGGTTTCTGTAGGAGAAAAATCGATGCCTTTTTCGGATAGCCACTTTTGAACATCGGATTTTTTTGTATTTGATTTCGGCACATTCTCCACTAGTACGCTGTGATATGGTGCATTATCCATAACAATGACACATGGCTCGTCCAATAGTTGCAGCATATTTTGAAATCAGTCATGAAATATTTGACTATTCATCTGTGAGTGGTAGTCACCGTCATTTTTACTCTGGAAAATTAATTTTGAACCACATATGAATCCAAATTTAGCTGCTCCAGCATGGCATACAATCAGACGACCGTCTTTACCGGTTGGCACTTTAAATCCTTCGCTATCCATATCGTTTTGCCAAATATGGTTTCTTGAATGGTTCTGGTTCACCCAAGTCTCATCTAAATAAATGACAGGTCTCGTGTCACCACTGGAACGTAAATTACACATTTTTCTCAAAAATGTGTTTCGGAGTGCCACGATATCGTTCCGTTCCATTAAAAATGTACGTCCATTGCAACACTTTTTGTATTTGAAGTTCAAGGAGCGCAAAATCCTCTGTACTGATGACTTTGATCCTTCAAAGTTAATTTTTTTCCTCATGGATTCACAAATTTTTTAAGATGTTGAATATTCACCTATAATAATGTTTTTATATATAATAGTTTCTATTTATATGTAAAAGTGACAAACATTTGAAGATTTTATTTTCAGTTAAAAATGAGTTATAAATTTAATATGAGGTAGGTCGTAGGTAGGATATTATAAATGTTTTTTTATAATAAAAAAAATATTTTAAATTAATCCAATTACCTTTGTCATAAATTTCATGAACAGTTCTTTTGACCACGTCAACGTTGAAATCGTCAATATCTGTCATGACCTTCTTCCGTTTATACGATTTCCTCGGTGACACGAATAGGCTTCTTGGTGTTGGTGTATCATCGTTTTCATATTTTTTTACTTCAGCAACAATATTTTGTATACTTCGTTCACTTATTCCACACGCTTCGGCAGTAATTTTTTGAGTTTTTTTAAAAAACTCAGCAGATAAATGTTCCATAGTGGATAATTTTTTTAAAAAAACGTATACCCGGTAAATCACTTTTTTACTTTGACTGTGAATATCGTGGTGTGTAAAAGTCACAATTTCAAAAAACACGTGATCAAAAATTTTAGGTATGCACAGCTAAATTCACAATAGATTACAGTACCGAACGCGCCAAGAGTCAACAAAAGACAGAGACATTTTAAAAGGTGCAGGTTAGTTGTTTTTTTCAAAACGTATAGTACCCGTCACGCTAGTGGCGCGCACCTGTGATGGATCAAATATTGAGGCCCACTGGTTTACAGAAAAACCGACACACGGCGCGCTGCGGTCATCCGCACGTTTTCGTGATACGTACTGTAATAGATACTTTTCGAAGGGGGTCTAGAATATTAATATTAATATCAAACTATGTCCAGGTCAAATATCCCATAAGAACGGAGTATATAAGGTAGTCTCGAACAGACTATTAGGGAGATGTGGTTTACATGTATAGTCGCAAGCACCTTCACGCCAGATCATTTCTTAATTAATGTTTTCTACTTAGAAAAATTCTTAAATAAACAGTTAAATTATATTTGAGTATTTTTATTTGAAGTATTATCCTAAAAAACTTAACCATCAATACGATTGGACGACGGCATGCAACAAAGACATTGAATAGAACTATCATAAATACAACTGCTTTATTTGGTAATTTCTTTAATATGGTATTGGTGATCAGGTCATGTTCGGGTGATTTACGATTTGGTAGTTTTTTAATTATTTCTGATAATTCTGATGGATTTGTGTATGGAAAAATATTTTGAGGAAGAATTTCTGCTTCGCTTAATTTTTGAGATACCAGGAAGTTTGTTGCATCATCATTTTGGGAGTTATGTGTGAAAGTGTTTGCTAATGTTGTAGCAAACAGATTGCATTTTTCGTTAATAGTATTGATAAATTTATCATCGTACTTTAGAGGAGGAATTTTTTTGTTATTGGGGTTAATTTATCTTTTGATTGCTAACCAGAGATTGGAGTCTGCAGGATGAATTGAGGATTAGTATTTTTTGTACGATTCTATTCTAAGTTCTGCAAGTAGTGTTTTGACTTTTCTGGTAAGAAAATTTTGATTTTTACGGTCTTCAGGTCTTCTGTGGAGTTGCCATTGTTTTCTAGTTTGATGTTTGTTCTTTATTAATTTTTGAATTGATGGAGTTATTTTGGACTTATAGTTTGTAACGGTACACCATTGATACCCCGCACATATTGCGCAGTAGGTAGCGGTTGATGGTGTTACTACTACTAATCGTAGTACACAAAGAGTCAGGCGACAGAAAACATCCGACAGATGGCGCTATCACAGCATCTAGATTGTACACAGCGGCCACCCGACTCGATTGTCGAATTTTTCCTTATTTTTATATTTATTTAACCCATTCGGGTCACGAATTATTTCAAATCGACCCTTCCAGAAGTTATACCGACCACCCACGGAGGAGAATACCGATACAAAATCATGTTTTTCATATGTAAATCTACATTCGGGGTGTGGCCCTAGAGGCCTTGATATACACCTCGAAATCGCCGTACAAATCAGCCTTCCCTGCTCTGAAAGCAGTCGTTGCAGTCACAATCCAGAATCGGTGTCAAACCAGTGGCAAAACCTTTCGACCATAAGTCGTCTGCGTCTCACGCCCAGTGCCACCATTCAACATGACACTCACGGTACACCTAACCAGTGTAAAGACCAGGGTGTCGTATCTTTTGTGACAGTAGCTGCTGCCGTACCTTCCCCCCGCCGTCCGTATCGTCATCGCCGTCAACGCCGCCATAGTTCGTCGCCGGTGTTGTTCGTATCACTCCGGCCGTTAGTATTTTCGCCGCTGCGCTCATCCGTTGATAGCCACGGTACACTTAACCGTGTATAGACCAGGCTATCACGGATCAACGTCGATACCGTCATTCGTAACGCTTCCTCCGCTGCATTACATTCGTCGATAACCACGGTACACGTAATAGTGTATAGTCCGGGTTATCACTGAGTTCTGCTCGGACCTTTCCGTATACGTTTGTGATTTGGTCACCTTCGGGTGTTATCCTGTCGTCATTTTCAACGTGGTTCACCTACACTGCGTTCAATATAGCCATCAGAGTCGCATACACGTAAATATACCCCTAAATCTATGTCTATCTGTGTGATAACATCAAACGTGTATTTTGTTTTGTTCATTAAAATAATATGTAATAGTTATATTACATGTATTAATTTTGTAATGTTGTTCGTGTAAAATATATTACACTACTTTATATATGTTAATTTGTATTATGTTCAAAGTTTAAATAGTAATAAACAAGTTGTCATAATATTAAATATTTGTATTATTTTGTTAACGCATACACACGTCCACCCCGAACGTTTGTGTTCGTTACAAGTTACTGTTAAACGTGCAACTAGAGACTGTTGTACACTGTTCAGCGGCTTCAGAGATTGTTTTCCGAAAATGAGATATTGCTTTATCGGCTGTTAAAGTATTGGAAATAGTTCTGGGTATTATAATATTGTCTGATATAAATTGTTTAAATTTATCCCAGTCTGGTTTTCCGTTTAAAAGTTTGCGTGTAGATTTTGTGAGTGTTAGAGATACGGCAATTGATATTTTCACTGGCAAATGATCCGAATCTAATTCGAATAGGAGTTCTTGATTAATTATTACGAAAGTTGATTTAAGCAGAACAACGTCTAAAATATCTGGACTTTTATTAGTATCGTAGGGGTAGCAGGTAGGTTTGTCAGGCGCGGAGATAATCGTAGATGAATTTGATATATACTTGTATAATTTCCTACCATTCGGATTTGTTGTGTTACAATTCCAGATTACGTGTTTTGAGTTTAGGTCTCCTATAATTATAACCTTATTATAAACGGTTAAAATTTTATCGAAGTCGTTTGTGTACATGATAAAAGATGGAGATTGATATGCGCTTACTATAGTTGTGTATATATTATTAATTGATAATGTTATTGCTACGGCTTCCAGTGATCGCAGTGGAGGTATGTAAGCCTGTTGATGTTTTATTTTAGTGCGAATTAACAACGCGACGCCGCCTGAAGGCCGAGCAGCTAAACCAGCGGTTCTCAACCGGGGGTCCGCGAGTAGGTATTAGAGGGTCCCCGGAAAAAATAGCGTAATGGCGGAAAAATTGAAATTTGTTGTAATTAATTGAAATTACTTGTGAAACTAGTAGTGAAGTATTGTAAATGTTGTAAATAGGTTTTTCGTAACTTATACGATTTAGTATAAGTGTATAATAAGAGTATAATACTGGAAAACGTGTATTGAGAATAACCAACCAGAAATTTTAGAAGCACTGCATGATTTTCTCAGTGAAACTGATATGAACTTATCACAAGGCATCAAACACCAAATTGTTCAACATTTGAATGAGCTTAAAACAGCTTTTGCAAAATACTTCCCTAAATGTGGAAAAGAAGACCACTGGATTATGTTCCCTTTCAGTGAAATTTATTTCAAATCTGCAATTTTATCAGCCCGTGAAAAAGAAAAATTGATTGAACTGAAAACGGACTCTTCACTCCAAGCAGCATTTCTTGAAAAAAAATCACTGATCACCTTTTGGGCTAATGTGAAAGACGAATATCCTGAGCTTTCTTACAAAGCATTCAATGTTTTGCTACCGTTTACGAGCTCTGTATTAGTGGAAAGAGCCTTTTCGTCATACACATTTATTAAAAATAAGTACCGCAATAGACTCTCGGTGAGTTCAGACTTACGAGTTTATTTATCACCCGTGGAGCCAGATTTCAAAAAGTTAAGTGCAAGCAAACAAGCTCAAGGATCACATTAAAATTACATTTTTAACTAAATATTATTTTTTATTATTTATTTTTATACATACAATGTATTGCGCATGTTGATCAAAATAAATCAAATTTTTCATAATTAAACTTTTTTCGTAAATTCATATCTATCTTATGTAAAAATATATGACAAATTGGCATTTGGGGTCCGTAAAGTAGTAGTGAGTGGTCAAGGGGTGCGTGAACGAAAAAAGGTTGAGAACCGCTGAGCTAAACGATCGTTACGATATATAGAATACCATTAAATTTAATTGTCTCCGGTGTAGATAAGTGTGTCTCACTTATGCAGGCAATATTGACATTGTGATGAGATAAGAAAGCAGCAAATGTGTTGCGATTACGTTTTAAACCATTTGAATTCCAGTTAATGATGCTGATGTTAGTATTATTTATATTAATTGACATTTAATAAGGTAGGAAGATTTGTGATTACTTTTTTGATAATTTCTGTGATGAGAGATGTGAATAAATTAGAGATTTAATGAGATCGTTGGTAATATTTGTGTTATTCGTTTGATCGTCTGTTGTAGTTTCGTTTTTACATATGTTTTTCTTTATTTTTCCGGCGTAAGAATCGTTTTGTAGATTATTTATTTGTGGATTAGCCTGGGGATGAAATGAATTATGTTCTTGAAGTTTAGGAATAACTTGTAGGTGTTTTGGCGGATTTCCGTGAGATTTGACTTTGTTGTGGTTTTTAATTTATTTATAGTTTTGCAGCTTTTATAGTTCGCTGGATGATTTTCGTTACAATTTACGTATATAGGTGGGCTGTATTTATCTTTAGTACATACCGAGAAATGGTGTAGTTTTGGGCATTTAACGCATCTAGGAGGTAGTTTACAGAAGTTTTTTGTATGATTAAAACGTTGGCAATTTTGACATTGGGGAATAGAATTATTGTTTTTACGATTTTCCACCGTTATTACACAGTAAAAAAGACGATAGAGAGACAAAATATTTTTTGCCGATTTTTCGAGAATAACGGCGACAATCGGGATTGGTGATTTGTTGCGATTTTGTAAGCGTGTTACAGAAGTGACTTCGTAATTTAATTCTAACAGTTCTTCATAGATTTCTGCTTCTGTAATCGAAATTGGTAAATTTCTAATTATTACGGAGAGGTTTCTATCTTCCGGAAGCTGATACGTATGATATTTAATTTGGTTTTCGGAAAGATATTTTGTAATAGTACGATAATCAACGACGGTTGATAAGTTCAGTTTTAAAAAAATATTTTTATTATTAATTTTGAAATTCTCAATCATTAATGGTGAGATTTTTTTTAGGAAAACATTATAGTCGTTAATATCGTAAATATATATTGGAGAAATTTTTGCTTTACCTCTACGATGTCCATATCGATTGATTCTGTATTGACGTCATTTGAATCATCATTAAGATTGGAGAGTGGGGTAAATATGTTTTTGTTACCAATCCGTGGAGAGAATGCGGTACTGCTCGTACGTTTACCAGTATTTTGGGAAGTACTGGATTTCTGCATGTTTGAACCATGCATAAACTTTGGATTGTCGCACGACGGTAAGATAAACGAGCGATTTATATAAACACAACCTATTACGATAACCGTCGCGCGAAGACTGACTGTACACAATTAAGATATTTAAAGAATGCAAATGGACAAATTCTGATTTACACAATAAAGCAGTTCAACATGTGGCAAAATTGCGAATTTTACAACACAATTGAATTTTCATAAATTATAATTTATAAGTTATGTGATTTAAAGTATGTACCTACTAAGTTTTATATTGTAATTTATTATAATTTGTATATAAGAAAAATAGTGATAATATATGCATTGATAAGATTCATAGTGTTCAATTTCGATTTGGCAAGTATTGTGCAATAATTTATACCTAACTACTTCCTATTATTTCAAATTTTAATTTATTAACAAGTTAAATTATACGAATTTATATAATTTCGTACATTCCATACATTTTTGTGTTTTAACTATGCGAAAATATTTTTTTCTTGTTTTTAATAAAAAATAATAAAAATATACATTAAAATATGAATGGGTCAAAATCATATTATAATATAATTAATTAGTCCGTAATCCGTACTTTTCCCAGCGCCACACTCAACCAAATCATTCCAAATAAAAATAGTAAATATAAAATAGGTACGTTGCAACTCGTGACGGACGTCATAAAAACTAAAAGATAAAAACCAGACGATAAAAACTAGTTATATTCGCACCGCGCTCCACCATAGCTACGACAGCTGTTATAAGATACACATTTATTAGTATTGTTGGTTCTTATCGCCATCTACCGAGGGTTTTATTGTACGCCACCGAAAAACCGCTCAGTAAGCAATCTATAGTATTTATAATCAATGATTATAATAACTTCTCTTGATAGAGTCGTAGGCTTGTTTGAAGTCTATAAATAGTAAGTATATATCTTGGTCGAATTCATCGATTTTTTCCATGATTTCTTTGATTGTGTGTATTTGGTATACAGTTGATTTACCTTGTGTGAACCCCGCTTGGTATTCTCCTATTATCTCTTTCAGGTGCGGATCTAGGGAAGAGGTCATGGGGGTCATGACCACCCCTAGAAAAACATC
Organism: Sipha flava; assembly: GCF_003268045.1. Classification (NCBI taxonomy): domain Eukaryota; kingdom Metazoa; phylum Arthropoda; class Insecta; order Hemiptera; family Aphididae; genus Sipha; species Sipha flava. The sequence continues at coordinate 34,754 of NW_020273502.1, forward strand.
AAGATTAGGTTCTTCATGTTAATTTAAAAATTAAAATATGCATAAATTGCATTTTTAATTTTTTTTTCAATTAGATTTTTTCTTGCAATAAAAATGTTATACAACGTATTATATTTATGTACATTTAAACTACATCATCAATTTTTCATAAAATCATAACTTCACCATCCAACTTCTAAGAATATTAATAGTGATTATAAACTTACTGATAGACTATAATATTGTTGATGAATAAATATAAATATAATAGTAACTCTGCCAAAATTTTTGAGTGTTCGACCTTCGACAGGAAGATAACTTGTCTTAGATAATATTACTGTCAATCCGTTGGCTGGTACCCAATTGGTTCCCGAGCTCCAACCCAGCGTGCCGAAATGGTTCTCGTCTGAAAAAGGTATTTTATTACGTATAGCCAAATTGGTTCCCGTTTGAAAAAGGTATTGTAATAGGTATAGCCGAATTGGTTTTAGTTTAATTACGCACATTTTCCTTCCCAATTTTATTGGCTTAGGACTGTCAACTTTAAAATAGGCTTGGTTAATGTGCGTTAATGTATGTTAAAAAAAAATGATAAAATATATGCAATTTTAAATCGTTGATTTGGAAGTCAACTATTCATCACTTAGGTGTACGAAATACAAATAATAAAATAGAATAAATACATTTTAAAACCACCGATTTGAAAATTTGAAGCTAAATTTCTTTAAATATTCAATTCTCGTAATCTTCTCATAAATGAACTTAATCATAAAATTCTCTAAGTATTTGTTATTTCGTTCCTGTTTGCTAGTAATTTGCTAGTCTCTAGTAATCTATATTATATCTATTATATTTCTATACTCTATCTTATCGATATAATAATTATGTCTATATATCATACATATAGCTTTTAAAATTTTGTTTTTTGCTCTCTATGCACTGACCCACCTAACCTGTACACAAACGAGAACCAATTCAGCTATACCATTAAATTTCCTTTTTCCTTCAAATTGACTATGCATAATGATGTAACATAACAGTATACATTTTTTAAATTGATTCATTAAATTTTTGTTTTGTCATTTTTTCCTAGTAAATTGGGAGTATCAAATCCTAGTGTGTACTGAAACGTTTGTGGTGATAAAACACTTTTGTAAAGTAACAAGATGTTTCTGTACTTACTTTCTCATCCAGTACTTGTTATGGTGGTCCGTTGTTCAAGGGTAAAAATACCTTAGAATTATAAAGTATAGGTAAATCCTATGGTACTTGTTAATTTGTCCAGTACTCGTTATCGTGGTCACCAAAAGGAGAATTAAATAAGTTTTAACTGAAATATATCGATATTTACTCTTTGACGGTTCTGAAACTCAATAATCGAAACATATCTGTTATACATGTCAAGCCTTTGTGTGGCGTATACGACAGGTCATACTGTAAAATACTATAAGTAGTACTAGTAGTAGTACATATTTTTATCCGAACCCGAATCGAACCGAACTTCCAAATATTTTATCGAACTCGAACCGAACATGAAAAATGTCAGAAAGCTAAAAAACTTAACCTTTTATAATATTTTCATTATTTTGGCATTATTGAATTACAGGAATATTAAATAAAATATTAAATAAGTATTAAATAATAATGAAATAGTATTAAATAATACCTAGACAGAATTATTGACTATAGATTAGCTTACAAAATAAAATTATGCTTATGCATAAAACAAATATTGAATAATAATAAATAAGTAATATAATTTTATACTGAACATTTATAATTTATAAAATATTATAATAATTTTGATTTAGGTACTTAAATAACTTTAATACTTAATTCTTGAAATAACAAAGAAATTTAAAATTTTTAAAATATATATATATATATATATCAAATTTTAAATTATATAATATTGTCATGTAAGAACACCAGTTGTTCAACTGATTGTGGTGATAGTCTTTACCTCCTAGCTGTCACCACTTGTTCAGCTTTCGAAAATATCCGTTCACTGCAAATTGATGTTCCTGGAATACCCAGATACTTCAATGCTACAGGAACCAAACACGGAAAGTTTAAACAATTAGTTTTCCACCATAAAAATGGTTTTGATGTTGGTGACAGAAGAGGTTGTTGCAAATATTCCTGTATCTAAAAAATAAATATATATTTTAAACATAGGTACATAAAATTATTTAAATACTGTTAGATAGTAAATTAATAAACAAGAAATATTTGAATATGTGATCTTACTTCTTTTTTAAATGAGTTTATCAGTTGTTCTTTATTAGTAGAACTGGAGATCGAACGTTCTTGAAGAATATCCGAAAGTGAGTTTGTTGAAACAGGGACTGTGGTAGGTAGTAATAGATTTTGTTCAGTTTCTGATATTTCTAAAGTAGCACATGCTGATCCAAATTTCTCAACTTCTATAGTAAGCAAACTTTTTACTTTTTCTACATTTTCTAATTCCATAAAAATAGTCTTGAATCTTGGATCATTGACTGTCGCTAATAAGTATGATGGGTCATTTTTACATACCAGAAATCTGTTTGATATAGATTTTCTTAGACTTCTAGTAAATCCTATTCCTGCTGCTGTATTGCTATTTTTTGTTATAAAATTGTCCAATTTTTTTTCTATGGAATATATAATTGGGTTTACCATTGAAAATGTTGGTATATCTTCTTGGCTAAATTCTTTTGTGGCTTCAAGAACTGGCTTTAATATTTCAACATATCCATTAATAAGTTTTCATTCTCTTAATGTAATAATAATATCTTTTGACAAATTTTGCAAATCTAAAACAATTGCTTCTTTTTGCTCTATAATGCACTCCAATATTAAGTATACACTATTCCAACGAGTTTCGACCATTTGTATGAGTTTATGATTTGGCAGATTTAATCGCAATTGAATTTGTTGCAAACGTTCCCAAGATTTGGTGCTGTGGTTATAATGCATTACAATTGAGCGACACTTTTTTAATAAACTTCCCATATTGTTTTCTTTTAAGGAATCTTCAATGGCCAATTGTAACGTGTGGGCTGCACAAAAGTAGTGATGTAGGGTGTCATTATCATTATAAATATTTAATCCACAACTTATATTTCTTGCATTGTCTGTGACCATATAAATAGGAATGCTTAAGTTTGAAATATCAATGTTCCATTCATTTACCATAGCTTTGATTTTAAGAAAAATATTTTCCCCAGTATGTTCTCCTGGAAAGTATGAACATTCTAATGTTTTGTAACTGAGCTCAAATTGCTTTGTCAAATAATGTGATGTAAGTGATATATATGGTTGTTGAGCTCCACTCGTTTAGATATCAAAAGTAAACGATATGGATCGCATACTATCCAAATCAGTGTTTATTTCTTCTTTGAGTTGAGATAATATTTTTGAATACAGCTTAGGAATTACAGTACTAGATAAATATTGTCTAGTCGGTAATTTAAACTTGCTCTCTAATGTTTTCATTACGTTCCTAAATCCACGGTCTTCAACGATCGATTATGGTTGATAATCTAATGCAATCATTTCACTTATATTTTTGGTTATTAATTTAGCCCTTGGACTGTTTTTTGATAAGTATGAATCAGAGTTGAATGAAGTCTGAATTGTGTTCTGTTTTTGTGTAATGACTTCGTTTTTTCTTTTCAATAGTTCATTTTTAATTTTTTTTTTTTTTTATCATAGTATGCTTGATATTCAGAATATTTCTTGGTGTGAATTTTAAGATGCCTTACTAGAGTAGTTGTTGTTGATGAAGGAATTTTTAGTACCTTTATACAAGTATTACAAATTTACTGGTCAATGTTTAACTTAGTAAAAAAGTTATAAATCAATCTTTGATTTATTGCTTGGTCTACTTCTGCTTCTTCTGTTGGCATTAAACTTTTTTCATCTTCTTCATTTATAATTTCAGTTATCTCTTGGTCTGGATCATCATTATCAACATTATTATTATAAATTTGTTGAAAGTTATCTAATTGAATAGATCTCATTAGCCGCTCAAACGCATTAATTCTCTTAGCCATTGTATATATAGAGTAAAACTGTTATAAAAATTAAAAAATTAATTAATTATTATTCTAAGCAATTAGTTTTTTTTTATCTTGTTAACTTATATAGGGTAGGTATGTGTAATGATAATAACAAATAAATAAATAGGTATAAGTAAATGTAGGTACCTATAGATTATATTTTTAATTTTTATAGTTTAAAATTTATACTTTTTATTCAATATAGTTTTAATTTCTTTTATACACTTATGTAGGTACCCATAATTTAATTATATAAAGAAATATTTTATATATATTTTTTAAATGTATATGAATGTAATATTACTAGTTATTAGTTATCACAATAATTTATTGAACTTATGAAGTTTCAAATTCAACTATTTAGAAAATTCTAAAGTAAAAGATTAATTTTTAAATTTAGTTATATTTGAAGTTTAATATTTTTATTTGGTACCTCTACTCACTCGTAGCAGTAAAGTTGTTGAACTAAATTAAATACTTAAGACTAATAAATAATAATTCATAATTATTTCTACTTACATGGATACACGGAACGTATAGTATAATCTTTATTTATATTATAATCTTCTTAATAATATGATAATCATTTATTAATAACACTTATTACTTATTTGTTATCCATTTATCATATTTTGATTTTAAATTCGATAAGGCAATCGCCAATCAGCCATAATTAATAAATATGATAAAATAATAAGCATTAAAACAAGTTACAATCAACTAAGCAATCTATTTTTAGTATTTTTATAGGTGTCAACTATCTAGGAATTTTCCGTTTTCGTACGAAGCCTGTGCGGTTAATAGACGGAATAAATGTGGTGGGGGGAGTGTTTGGTTTCATCATGCAATTATTTTTGATGGCCATATTTGATTTTAGATTTATCTGGTTAGATTTTCGAACCGAACTATTGGGTACATAGTTTGGTTCGGAAATCGAACAGTTCGTAACATCTCTAAATAAAACCATAATCATTGATTAAATATACATAGATAGCCCATAGCTATACGCAATATGGAAACACATAAATTAGTACGGATTATGTGACAATAGATAGCGTTGGTAAATACTAAATTGTACACAATACACAAACCGGTAGAATAAAAATAAACCGCGATAAGAAGAATTCCAAGAATATAAATTAAATTGAATATTGTTATTTACAAATTCCATTGATTAAATATACATGTATATTTAATCAATGCTAAATCTGAATGGTTAATCATATAATGTTATTTTATTTTCAAATATTATGGTTTTCTCATGGCACTACTATGATGATTGCTAAATAAAGTTAAGTTTAAAATGTTAATTTAAAGTAAAATAATTATTTTTTTTCAAATAATTATTTTTCAGAAGCAACTCAAGCACATTAAGGAACATTATTGATTTATTTTATATTTAATCAATGAGAACACACGCATCGTAGTTATTTTATATTTCATTAATGAGAATATAGGTACCACAGTTGATCTAGCAAAATATTTTTATTTTAAACAAAACAACTTAAAAACTTACATATCCATCTAAAATTATTGATAATAAATTTTACAAAGACTGTGGTTTTACACTTTTACAAATTAATAAACACATAGATACATTATTTTATAATCAAAAATTAAAACAAAAGTAAACACA
>NW_020273502.1:45414-102083 GCF_003268045.1 Sipha flava
CCCCCCCACTACCTCGGACTTTCGAGTTCAAATTTTTACAGTCGTTTGTGCTTGTTTTTGCTTTTATTCCCGTCGTTTGTGCTTAACCCGTTTGCGAGATGTTAAACATTGAAGGAGGGAGGGGCCTAAGGACATGCTTAATAAATTCAAAATATATTTAAACACACTTTTAGTGTATATTGTTTTATCAACACATTTTATAAAGTAAACTTAGTATATGTAAGTAAACAATTTTTTATTTATTATCGACCTGTTCGTTTATTCCAAGTTTGTGCAGATTTGTGATCAAATTTTGGCAAAAAATTCTGATTTACTTGGGTTTTTTTTTCATACTCAAAGTAATGACCCACATAATTTTTTTAAAAATGAATTTGCATACAAAATAATTAGACCTTTTCTCTTTGTTTATATTTGAGAAAACCAATTTACCGTTCCAAAAAACCGTTCATTATTAAAGGATATCTATTTTCCAATTTATGAATTTATAAATGCCAATCACCTTTTTTAAATTAAATAACATTCAAACAATTATTATTATATCATTAGCTTTTTACACAGCATATATATATATAATAAAATATTTTTCATATGACAAATTTTCTTAGGTACATATTTAATAAAAATAAAATCATTTATTGATTTCTTGAAATATAAATTAATTCTACAATAAATATGAAAGTATATATATATATGTAACATTTTATAAAATTTTAAATTAAAATTACAAAAAATATTTTAGTAACATTAATAACCTAATACTATTTTATTTAGTGTACAATATAAATTGGGAATTAACTTTTGTGGATGGTCTTACATATCGTATGGAATTTAGTTGATCATCACATCGTTCCCATGTATTATTCGTTTCTCTCCAATTATATGATACATAATGCCCAATTGCATTAATGTTCTTAGATTTTGGTATAATGAAATTAATAATACCTCTGAGTGTGAATTTTTCATGTAGCACATTTATTGTTCTTGGAATGTCACCCAAAACGACAGTTAAATCAAAATCCAATTTTTTTTTTCCCAAATCAAGACTTTGGAAAACAGGTTCAACGAAAAAATGTTTTTCAAATGTAAAATTTGTTTTTAATACTGAATTACATTGTTTACATTTTCGTTCTGTTCCAAATACATTTTCGATGACATCTAGCATGAAATAAATATTTCCTTTCGGTAGATTTGCAGTAAAAGTAGTTGAATTTTTAACTATTTGATTGCCACATTGTAGACATTCATTTTCTTCTTTATATGTTGGGTATGTTTCAAATATTTTTTGTATTAGGAAGTTAGCAGTACACGCAGCATTTAATATGATTAATCCATCTGTCATTTTATCAATTGATGTAGACATAAAATTTAATAAAATATTTGCTCGTTTTTTATAAATTTGTGAATTAATTCCATCCCTTATTGCATTTGATATTAATTCAAAAAATAGATTTGTTGAATTTAAATTGACGAAATCAGCATAAACATCACTATCAACATAGGAACTACATATCAATTGAAATATACTGTCGAAAGTACATGTATTTGTGACACAATACTCATTGTTTTTGATTTTAATACTTTTGAGATTCAAAAAATTTCCGTTTTTAAGAAGTCACACTACTTTATTTTTGGTATGGCTAGTATTATTAGAATGTAATATTGATGGATCTTTATCGATGTATGTTCCTTTTTTTTTTCTCCCCAACTTGATATCCTAACCCTTTCCAATTTTCTAGTATACTGGAATCATCATAATGTGTATTTTCGTCCCAGTTTGTATCATTAGTTTGTTCATTAGTTTTGATGCGAGTTTCTTCGTCGCATAATATTTTATTTTTTAAAAAAGTTTTGTCAAATACTTCCTCTTTCTCAACGTTGCCAATAGTATTATTTTCACTTTTAATAAATTGTTTGGAATTACATGTTTTATCTTCTATTATATTCATCGATCCAAGTATGGAATTGATGTGTATTTGTAAAAACTCATCTAGTCTTATTGGCAAAGTCTTATGTTTTAATACAATAGCTTTTAAATCTTTAAATAAGCTCTTCGATGCACAGCTAGTCTCCGTCAAATTTCCATATTTAAAAATTGGTACCATCAATGCTGACCAACATGGGATTAATTTGCAAAAGTCCAATAAGCGTTTTGCAAGTGCAGGATTATATTGCATATTATCGCGATCACCTGTATTATTTGAAATATACTTCGAAGTTTCAACAACAAGTTCGTAGATTTGCTTGATTTCATTAAAAATTGTTACTTGAGAATCATCAATTATTAATGCTTCTTCGTCATGAAAATTGTTATTGTTTATGATTTTTTCGTTTAAAACTAATGGTTCAAAATCAATTGAATGAGTAGCAATTCGATGTTTAAGGTATTGCTTTGCTGTTTCACATTGTGTTGGCTCATTATTATAATTATTACCATCAGTTTCATGGAGAGAAACAGTGAAAATTAATTCTAATAAATATTTAACATCAGCAAAATTTTCATTTACAATTATCAAACCAATTGACCTCATATAAAAATGTTTAATTCTTAAAGTACTAGATTTTATTTCAGGCCAGGTACTTATAAGGTGCATAATATGGTTAAAATCATTTCTAATCATGCATAGAGGTACTTCAGCTCCTCGACCATTGATTATTAATGAAGAGCAGACATTAATATATTTACTGAGGCTTGAATATTGAGTGAATGTTCTTACAACTGCGATCATCAAAGCTAATGATTGGTCCACTACAACAATTTTTGGAGGTGTAATTCCACATCTTAACCATTCTGTTAACCAGAAAGTAATACTATTATTATCATGTCGCTCAGAAATCATATGAGCGACTGAAAACTGAGACTTGATTTTATAATCCATAACCGCGATTTCATAAAGAAATAAACTACCTGTTTGACGTCCAGATCTTAAGTTTATCTTTTTTACAATTCCACCTGTAGCATCAATGCTTACTGTTGGAGTTAGGTTTCTTTTACAATAATTGCGAAACGCGTTAATTTCTGTCGCGGCCCAATAGTGTATGAAGAATCTATCATTACCTATATCTCGAATAACATTATTATATGGATATTCGCCCTTCATTATGGTGACTGCTAAAATCTCGACTTTATCTAAGCGATTTTTATTATTTTCTTTGTACTTCATTACACGTAACGCATTTGACGATGGTAAGTGACTAGGTTCTGTATCACCATACTCCATTAACCTTTTAGCTTCTAATCTTTGGATGTAAGCAGCAGACATATTTTGATTTGATAAATGATTCAAAAATGTATTTTTATTTTCTCCAACAATGCGTCTTTTTTTTCTTGTATTACATTCTTTGAAAGATCCTTCTATTGTACATCGTATTATTACTCTACTACCTTCTTCTGGTTGATTTTTAACATTTCCTCTTAAAACACTAAGACAAGAAGAACAGCTTCCATATATGTTTAAAAATGTATCACCATCAGGATGTAGTTTTGATCTTTTAAATGTTAAGCAACATGAAAGCTTGGTTTGTTCAAAAAAGTGCTCGTTCACCATGTATGTCCACTTAAACGGTTTTAACCTATAATTGGACCGTATTGTATTCTTACCATCAGTACGCTTATAATTTATCGCTTCTCTATCAAATATTTGATGTCATTCATCTGATGAAAGTGTGATGTTAAAATGTAAAATATTAACTAAGTCTTCGTTTTCTGACGAGTTTATTAGTATATTATCAGGCGATTCATTACCGTCAAGTGATAAAAGTGTATTATCATCTTCAAAAACATGTGACAAATTTTGTTTGTTTTTTCCTATTTTATCAGCAACACCATACCTGTTTAGTAAAACTATTGTGTAGATATATTTTGCATCAATTATATTATTCAGATCTGTTTGTATTCGAGACCAACAATCTTGAGTTGGACCCTTTAAACTATTAGTATTTTCATCGAAATCGTTATATTTTTTAATCACTTCGATAAGCTCTTCCGGATTAATTTTCGACTTCTTGGGCATTTTTAAGCCTTGAATAATGGTCTAAAATACTGATAATAATAGTAATTTTAATATTAATTTTAAGATGTCACAATCATATTAAATAATTATTATTTAAAACTTAAGCGATTTATTAAAATAAAATTATGGTAATTCATTATTGAAATGTTTAGTATTTTATTTAAATTGACATTTATTGAAATTTTGGGTGCAATAAGCATAATCATACATTTAATTTTGTTATAGTATTCGTAAACTACATGATGTAAGCAGGTACTAATAATTAGATTATAAGGTTCAATAAAATTAAAAATAATAAGTATGGTAATTGTGTCCCACTTCAAATATATAGTATTTTATATTAGGTACAGTATAGGTAATATATCATACATTCATATATTATAAATTCAATATTTTACCCATTATAAAATACAATGTATTATATATTTTATATGAAATTATATGATACATTTTATATTGAAAAAACAGTGAAAATCCTAGGTCGGCTGAGACTTCACAGTTGGGCGAGATACAGTGATGGGTTAGTTGCTAGATTTGTAATACAAACTTGAAACCAATATAACTATTGCTTTCGAAAAAAAGCGAATCTGAGTGAAAGAGGATGGATACATCAGTTTAATTTTTAAAGATAGTATTGGTTACAGAACCGTAGCAACCAAATATTACGCCCGGAGTGAAACTTCAAAATTCAGCCTTAAGTATTTTAATTTATAAAAAAAACTTACTAAAAACTGAATATTTTTTTTAAACGCAATATAAATAATAATTTTTCCCTATAATTATGTAAGAGTTTATTAAATTTTATGTAAATCAATAACTAATTAAAATATCATATATATAATAATTATAAATAGGTTCATAGATATAACATAATCATATTTATAAATTATATAAGTAAATATTTAAATTCATATATTTTATTTATAAATAACAAGTTATAAGTGACAATTACTCGTAAATTGAAATATTTTCATTTTTGCGCCTTCCAAGGAAATATACCTGGGGTGTAGGATCTTTTAGCCCCCTCCCCTTGCTACAGCTTTGATTGGTTAGAACCAAATATTTTAATAAGATTGGTTTAGATGTGTTATTACTAGGCTTAGGGACTTAAAGCTCTAAAAAATACACAAATATACATGCAAATATGCTTCTAAAATCATTAAAATATGCATTATAATATGCATTTATATGCATTAAAAAAAAAAAGTTCACATAGTACACAAAATAAAACGTGTTCATCGGATGTAAATGTATCTTTAAACTCCGAAACAAAACTTTGTAGAAGGCTACTCGTGAACTGTTGTACTTTCGGTATTACACAATGTTACAAATTATACGAGTACGACGTTTTACGTATGAATCGACGTTGTGTGGTTTCGAGACGCAAAAACAACGACGGATAATAATCAATTGAACTGAACACTAAATAAATAATCTATTATTCTATATCTACTATTGTCTTAATCGACATCCGATCGATATCTAGCGGGTTATACGGTCGATACGAAGTTATAGTATTATTTATACTTACACAAAAATTATAACAAAATATGAGAGGTAGTTTTCAGATAGCATATTATTGGAAGTATTAAATCCTCTTAATACATTTTTTTTTCGATTGGTTGAAATATGTATCTATAGTTTTTAATTTTAAATTTGAAAAATTTGTCAAAGTATGCAAATTAAGCATAACAATTTTAAAATATGCACTCTCCTGCAAAATCTATCAAACATGCAAAATATATATATATAAATATATATAATATATATGTAATATATTACTTTCAAATTTTAGATCTGATATCATGGCATCTAAAAACGAATTTATTTTGCACTCTGATATATTTAACAATAATTAAAAAAAGTATGAAAATGCTAGAAGTCCCTAAGCCTAGTTATAATTTAGAAGTACCAACTTAAAACTAGGATAATAAATACAACTATATATATTATATGGTTTTTTATTAAATTCTGAGTTAAAAAATTATTATTTTTTACTCAAAATGTTCATTATTTTTTAATTCGACGTAGGTAATTTTCTTTTTTTTTTTTATTATTCAATATTCAGTGTGCTCTTAAAACCTGATGAAAACCATCAGTCCAAAATATAAATGTTGTTTTATGTTTTTTGTGAACAACCAAAAAAATAGATTAAAATAACTATAAGTTATATTTAAAAAAAGGTAATTAAATACTTATGCTAAATAGTAATTAATAAGATATTAATACATACCGATTATCACATGAAAAATTGAAATGTCTTGACCAAAATACAGAAATTGATAACCAAAAAATTAAAAATTAACACTCGTATGTCAGATTCTGATTCATAACGAACTAGAATGAGACATCACCTACTTAGCTCAAAAGTTAAAATGAACAACTGATATAATATTACTATAATATTTTTTGTGTATTTTCGTCACCATTTAACCACCACCTATTTAAAACAAATATGTTTGCTGAATAACTGTAGGTTTTTAACAGAAAATCATTGGATATGACTATCGCATTAATAAATAAATAACTATCATAATTCAGTGTTGAGTAGAATACTCTTCTCGTAAATACAATAGTATTATCGCGGACCTGATGGTAGCGGATTATAATGAAATATATAATAAATACCATAGCCGTCAGTCTTTTTGTTTGAACAGTTGAGAATTCATGGTATCGATACACGCTCATCTCACCTTAGCTCGGTAATAACGTAGAACCAAAAGTGACCTTTTGTATTTTGTCGCGCCACCATATCGCCAAGGGTTTTATTTGTTGTTTAACATGTGTACAAGATTATAATTATTGAAACATAGCAATTATAACTTACATATACTTAGTTTATTTTATAAAACATATTAATATAACAATATACACTAAAAGTTTGTTTAAATATATTGATTTATTTTCATTAACAGCAAATTAAAATAACTACTATACATGTATTGTATTTATTAGATATACGTTAGGTACATTAGCACGAATAAATTCGAAATTACAAAAAGTATTTGTACCTACAATTGTTATTTTGTGTAATTTTTTAATCGTTATTTTAAATTTTTTACATGGTCCGCAACGTGCCAAAAACCATTTTTGACCACGGGACGGTGAAGATAATATAGTAAAGGAACTATTGCTATTACTGATTCATTCATCCTCACGACATTAACAAATTTTGTTATAGAATTAATAAACTTGTATTAACGTTTTGTTGATATTTTGTATCTACTAAAAGCAAACCGAAGGTGGTTTGCGTACTTATGCAATTTGATCAACCATGTGTTATTTACTATTATAAATTATAACTTTTTAACTATTTGCTAAATATACAACAGTCTTGTAAAGTATTCGAATACTTTTTGAAGTATTTATATGCTATTCTGAATACAATTTATTTTATTTATTTTTTAAGTATTTTGATTATTTCTTAATTGTATTTTTACTAAAATTTAATACTTGTATTAAAATACCATAAAGTATTTTATTAATTTTAATTTATTATTTTTAAAAAAAAATTGATTTTGTTGAAAACTAATATTATGTTTTTGTATAGTAAAAGTAGGTAGGTAATAACAATGTTACCACACAAAATACCTCATTACATTTTATATAGTTTCTGTATTGGAAATTTTTAAGAAAACTGAAAATCTAATAAATTTAAAATAGTTCCATATTAACAGTAATATTACCAATTTTTATTATATTTTTTTCATTGAAATTTAATCATTATTAGTTGAAATATATGTGAATGCAGAATGAAATATGTGAACATGTATTTATCTCTAAATAGTCAGACATGTTATAATAATTGTTAAGATTCATGGAAAGTAGTAACATAATAGGTACCTATACTGGTGTACAATACATATATATAATATAGCATAAAATTAAAATAAATACTTGAATTTGTATTCAAATACTTTGTAAGTATTCATAAAATACATTTTTATAATAGTATTTTAAAAATATTTTTAATACTTTTTTATTCGAATACTATTATTAGTATCTGAATACTTTTTCAAAAGTATTGTTTACAAACTATGTTTACGGTTAGACACGTAGGTATGCGTTAGTTTCAGTGCGAATTCGCAGTAGCCTGCCAGATCTAAAATTCCGTGGCCGGATAAAATGGTCGCTTAAACGTCAATTCAAATTTAAAAATGACAAAATAAAAAAGGTTTCATATAATTTTAAAAACGTGTTATGATATTATCATAGAAGTTTTTTTCAAAATGAAAATTCATCAATAATTATTATACCGCTTCGGGGTTTTAGTGAGAAGAGCTCTTATTGTTTTAAAATACACGTAAAAATATCAAATATTTAAAATTATTGTACGCAAATTAATTTAAAAAAAAAAAATAAAATGGGTCATTATAAAAAAAATCCCAAGTAAATCAGAATTTTCTGCTGAAGTTTATCACAAATCTGCACAAACGTGGAATAAACGAACACATCAATAAGAAATAAAAAAATTGGTTAGTGTCGAGGCTAAGTCCTTAGGTCCCTCCCTCCTTCAATGTTTAACATCTCGCAAACGGGTTAAGCATAAACGACTGTAAAAATTTGAACTCGAAAGTCCGAGGTGGGGGGGCTGAGCATGTCCCCAGCCCCCCCACCTTGAAAGTTCAATAACTCGAAAACGGGTTGAGCACAAACGACGGGAATAAAAGCACAAACAAGCACAAACGAAGCACAAACGACTGTAAAAATTTGAATTCGAATGTCCGAGGTGGGGGGGCTGGGGACATGCAGCTTCGAAGTCAGAGAAGTATTCAAAACATTTTTTAATGACGAGGGTGCTCTTGGCAACCAAACTTTTAAAAATATATATGAAAATTAATTTATATTATTTATTGTATTAAATGTAATTCAGTAGGTATTGTAGTACATTAATTAAATTGAATGTGTTATTATTACCGAATACTATAATAAGTTCGATTTCTACGGAAAAAAAAGTTTATAAATTGACTAAATTGCATTCTAATAATATTGTAAAATATATTATATTATTATTATGTATTATATTTAATATAATACATTCATACCTACAATTAGCTAAAACAAATAATTGTAAAAATAATGATATAATACCACTCAAGTATGAGAACAGGATTGGATTTGTAAAAAATTATTGGGATAGGAAAGAAGTTTGGTGCCTTGCTTTTAGAGATGCTTCTATACACGGTAACACGTATATATTTGAACTTAAAGGTTATTTGAAACAGCTTTAGCGCTCAATACTTTTCCTAATCCATAATAGCAGTTATTCCCTTTTTTCAGTCTAGTATCAATTTCTACTTTTATATTATTATCATTAGTTAATACTAAACCTAGATAATTAAAGTGGGACACTCTTTTAAAGCTATGGTTTCCTATTTCCATTATTTTACCTTGTCGATAATTGACCTCTCTTCTATTCACTATTATATATTCTGTTTTTTCATCATTGATTTGTAAACCAACTTTTCCCGCTGTTACCATGAGTTTCCGGCATGATGATTTAACTTTTTCTACATTGTTCCCTAGAATGGCAATATCATCAGCGTAGGCTAGAAGGCTAACAGTTGTCTCTCCGAGCGAAAATCCTCCAGTAACATTTGCTTCTCTGACATCTTTCTCCAACACTAGATTAAAGAGAACGGATGAAAGTACATTCCCTTGTCTCAGTCCCGTTGTTACTCTGATCGGTTCTGACGCTCTATTTGCTGTTTTCACTTTAATCTCCGCATATTTTAGGGTAGCTTCCACTAGGTTTACTAATTTTTTTGGGAAATTGAATTCTTTCATTATATTTATAAGACTAGGTCTATGGATTGAGTCACAGGCCTTCTTAAAGTCTACGAATAATACGCATAGATTTTTATCGAATTCCCATGCTTTTTGAAAAATTTATATTAAGTTAAAAATCTGATCTGCGGTGGACCTGTTCTGCCTACAACCACATTAATAATCTCCTAGTAGCTCTTCCGTGCGAGGTTTGATCCTATCAAGAATGCAGTATGCCAAAATCTTGTAGCTGACGTTTAGTAATGCAATACCTCTATAATTATTGCAGTCATGCAGATCTCCTTTTTATGTACTGGGCAAATTAATGCTGAATTTCAATCCTGTGGTATTACCTCATCTTCCCAAATGTGTTCCATTAACTTATGTATGTTCGTAATTGCTTCACCATTTAGTGCTTTTAAAATTTCACTTTGGATCCTATCTAATCCAGATGATTTATTGTTTTTTAGCCTTTTAATCTACCATTCGATTTCTTGCCTTGTTGGTGGAGGGCAGTTGTCTTCGTTGTATGCTATCTGTGTCCATAGAAACGTCTCTGCCGGCTCTTCGCAATTGAGTAAGTTTTTAAAGTATTTAGTCCATTTTTTCTCTATATCGTGCTGTGATGTTATTAGAGTTCCATCTTCTCCTACTAAGAAATTATTCCGTTTCTTGAAACCTCCACTAAACTTGCTGATATTTTGTCTCGTTCTGTTATCTCGATGGTTTTGATTCAATTATTTTAATATGTCTTGTGTTTTCTACGTTTTTCATTTATGAAGATTTTATTTGCTTCTTTTCGACATTCTTTGTACCTTCTTTCTTTTTCATGTCTAGAGCTATCTCATATACTTTATTAAACCATGGTTAACTGGGATTTTTCTTCTTAATACCTATTACTGTTTTCGATACTGACTTGATCGTGTTTTGGATAATTTTCCACCTATTGTTTACTGTGTCCATCATACTAGGATTTATCTTGTCAATTTGACTGCGCATCTCATTCTTAAAAAAATTACCAAGTATTTGATCTCTAAGTTTTTAAATATCGTAACAGTCTAGAGTTGTTTCCTCTCTTCTTACTTTCTTTTTTAATTTTAGCTTCATTTTGACTTTTATTAGGTAATGATCGGAGTCACAATCTGTTCCTCTGACTGTTCTTATATCTTGTATGCAGTTGCTAAATCTCAAATTTATTAACACATGATCTATTTGATTCGTATATCTCCCATCGGGTGACCTCCAAGTCCCTTTATGGATGTTTTTATGGGGAAACATCGTACTTTTTATTACAAGACCTTTCCCAATAGCTAGGTCAATAAGTCTAGGCCCTTATAATTTGTTATATCATGTAGACTATGTGAACCGATTGTTGGTTTGAATGCTGTCTCCTTTCCTATCTTCGTATTTAGGTTTCCCAGTAGTATGTGTATATTACTGTTAGGCAGTGTATTTATAGTACTTTCTAAGTCTTCGTAAAAGTTTTCTTTTTCTTTTTGGAGTTTATCCTCAGTGAGTGCATGTACGCTTATAAGGCTAATATTAAACCACTGGGCTCTTATGGTCAATACGGAAATTCTCGGGTTGACATATCTTAACTCTTATGGCTGGTACCAGGCTTTAATGGACCGCAAATCCTGTTCCAAACTGTCGTTGATTGTCACATTTCCCATACAATATTGTGGTATCGTTAGTGTTTATTGAATCTGTATCACTCCATCTGATCTCCTGTAATGCTACTAATTTAACTTTATACCTTTCTATTTCTCTTACTATACAGTTCATTGATCCAGTTTTAAAAAGTGTTCGTACGTTCCATGTTCCGATATGTAAGGCCATCTTCCAGTTTCCAATCTTGTTATTCCGAGCTCCACAGTTCCGAGGCATATTATTACTTGGTTTCTGATGTTCACGTTGCGAACACTTATTATTTATGTTATCATTTTCGTGCGATGCATAGCGGTTCGTTGCGTATTTGCGGCCGTTGCGGTCAGCGGCGATAAGCCTCCGTGTGCGACCGGCCGGGTACGTAATCACGTTGTTATCGTCGCACGAAAGTGATTGTCATTCCACGTTTTCAAAAATTGTCGGTCATGTTTTTGTAAAAGTTTCAAGTCATGCTCTCAGTGCCACAAAGTTCATTAATTTCGAGTGTTTTTTTATTTTGTGTGGTGGCACTGGGGCATTTTATCTTCATTGTGGTGTCCGGCGGCCTTAGCCTTCGTGGTGAATGTCTTCGGCCCCATCTCGCTCTCTTTTCCGTGTCTTCGTAGTGTGCACACCAAAATTCATTCATTTTTTGTTTTCGTTACGCTAAATTCACGTTTTGTTTCATTTTTACGTTTGTTGCTGTCGTCGTTGGTGATTGTGATTCGGTGGTCGCACGTACCAGACTGTGACATTTTATACAATATATAAAACATTATAATATGTAGTTAATTCCATTCTTTAAAGTCATAAATTATCATAATAATATTAAAAATTACATCTTACTAAAATATATCAAATATCGATCGTTGATTTATTTGGATTTGGATACTTCTGTCGGTGTTGTTCAACTACTTGCAAAAGATACTGCTTTTGATCTTCCTGATTGGTAAGTATCCCATTGAATGTTTGAATTAACGCAATTCCACGTTCAGCAGCATCATTAATAACTTTTAGATTTTGAACCCTTTTACGACCATCAACGAAATCTTTATTACTTCCCCAAGTACTTGGATGCTGATTTAAAAAATTCTGGGGTATATCCAAGGCCGTAAAAAACTTGAGGGTATTTTTAGAAACAAAATCACACAATTGCACTGTTTGAACTTCAGTCATCTTAATTGTAATACGCCGGAGAGGGAATTCAGCTCCTTTTTTTTCTAGTGATTTTACCATTCTTATTTTCATTTCAGGACACACTTTGTAGTTAAAAAAGGCTAAGCCAATAAGTGTCTCACTTAAGTACCATAAATGTCTTGAGAAGCTTTTGATTGCGGCATCAGCTATTAATTTATTTGAATTTTTATAATGATCGAGTTCCTTTAAAAGATTTAGATCGTTGTTAGGAGCTAGTTCTCCACAAGAAGAAGTATACCAGTACTTTATATAAACTTTTACAACAAAAATATTAAAAGCCTGAAATGCAGATAATTCTCGAGCAGTCAGTTTAAACTGCGATCGATATAAGTAAATTTTCATGCTATAAATTAATTTCGCCATCCATCTAGCTCGATGTAAAGCTCCAGGGGTACGAATGGTAAAATCTTTAGCTGTTTCGTCTCCTAAGAATATAAGAGAAAGTTGTAACAATTCTTTGTAGTCATCTCTAGGCTG
The DNA here is from genome assembly GCF_003268045.1 of Sipha flava. Lineage (NCBI taxonomy): Eukaryota > Metazoa > Arthropoda > Insecta > Hemiptera > Aphididae > Sipha > Sipha flava. The sequence continues at coordinate 58,512 of NW_020273502.1, forward strand.
AAATGTTGCTAGTTGGTCATTAATGAATTTGATAAGGACATTTTTTTGTGGATTTAATTCATTAGCGACTGTATCTTCAATAATTCCACTTTCGAACTTTGATGTGTCAATTTTGTTCCAGTTTTGTGAAAATCTTTGAAATATTTGGATATCGGGACCACTTGATGCTCCCATCAATGCATTAAACACTCTCTCAATAATGAGTTCTAATATATGGTGTCGACATGCCAAACTGAGAAGATCTCTTTTAATTTTTTTTTCAAGAAGTACACATGCACCGGTGTTTACTCCACTGTTACTCGCTGTTGTATCAAATGACATTAAATTAATGCGTTCGGTTAATTTCCAGTCTTCCAATAACTCAAACACTGCAGTTGCTTGGGCTTCTCCCGTTCCATTTGAAATTTTCGGCACACCAAGTAATTTCATAATACCATCCCCTGATACTATAACCGCTAGGCGATCAACTTTTTCTTTTGAAGTCAAAGCTGGAAGTAATTTTCCATCCCAATGTATTGTCAGTGGAGTAGTCGTGATGAATGAACTTCTTATTTCGTCTGATATTTTCTTTCGATATTCTCGACGACCTTGTCTAATTGACTCTCTATTAAGGGTATAGTTCTTTATATTATGCCCTAACGACTGCACAGTAGCCGATAAAACATAAATTGCATTTCTGTCACTTCTTTGGTAGCTTTCAAAGAATTTACATTATTGGAGGTATTATTTTGTTTTAATCTTTTACTAGAGGGTACATACAACTCATCATCATTATCACTACTGCTGCAGTGTGAATCAGAACAATCAATATTATTATCATTAACTTTCGACATTTGTGTTTCTTCATTTATCCGTGCAATTTCCTTTTTTTTCCTCAATTCGTTTTGAAGCTGTCGCTCTTTGTTTCGCTCTTCTTTTTTGGAAAGTTTAGTGTCGATTGGGCCCATACTTCCACGCCTTCCTTTCTCTCTCTGAGCAAGAAGAAACTCTTTATCTTCATTTATTGTTATAAGAGTCAACGCATCTTTATGAGCAATATCAAATAAATTGTCAAAGTCACTGACGAATACAGATTCTATCTCTATTTGTCTTAGTGTTCGTCTTGAAGCACTTTTTTTGGTGTTCTGCCACTTACAGTGTATTTTTTTAATTTTTTTCAATAATGTGACATTCTTTTTGGGTGGGGATTTTAGCTTTTTCCCAATAAGCACTAACTTCTCTTGCTGTAGTAGTAGCACTAGTTTGAATAGTTTTTTTTTTCAATCGAGTGTAAATGAAAAAAACGGCGAAGTACTTGTTGATTGGATGGAAGTTTACAGCCAGTGATAGATTCAATTGTCCCTCCAATCAACCAAATTCCACGATCTTTAGTATAATTTTTTGCTGCAGTATTAATGCTAGCCATATTATTGTTATATTTAAAATATAATATATTTAGTGTATATTATATGTAATAAATATTTATGGCGTATAAACGGCACAACTTGCACTATATTGATAATGTTATGTTATACGAGAATATTTACGACAAAATAATAATTTTGGTAACTTTAAAATCACGGGTTCCGTCGTACAGACAAACACATACTAACGAGTAATGAATAATGGCAAACGAATGAAATGTAATCGACGTGTTTTTGTAGATAACGTGAGCACAATTGCAATATCGGTAGGTACTATTAATAAATTCGATAAATTACATGCGTTGCGCGACCTTTAAATATTAACCGAATGAGATAAATTTTTCACAAAGTTAATTTTATACTAAAAGGAACATTTAAGACGGGTGGGATAAAAGATATATTTAAGTTTAATTTTTTCTGTAGAAAATATTGTCACCCTAAGGTAGAGTGTATGAAGTGGATATATCGTAACTTCAAGATTTACACGATGAACACAACGATCTTCCGTTTTTACCAAAAAATAAAATTCCTCCTAGTTCTTAACTCCTCTTAGTTAAAAAACTGATGGCTACACTCGAAGAAAAAATTATCTACTATATCATACACTATAGAAATTTACAACAGGCAATATCAAATGGGAGTAGAGTGTTTTTGTATATTCTGAGTCCATAATTTTTCCATAACAGAGAGATTCTAAATATTTGACCGATAGACCCACGGTAATCTTTTTCGTTTTTCCCTGTAATTCCAAAAATGTAAAAATTTCATAGCACGGTAATTTCACTAAATGTAGATAGAAAGTCCGTCTCAAATTTTTCGTTTTTTCCCATTTACATAAATTCACACAAAACTTTTTCGTTATGATAAATTATCATCATGATATCATTATTCATTACTAAACCTTACATGTTTTGTTCAGAAAAAATATTTTGTTGATAGTCTATAGTCCATAAATATTAAATTTATAAAAATTTTTAATATTATAAAGTCGGCAAATTTAATTACACACATAATTAAAATCAATAAATTCATCACTCCGTTCAGAATCTAAAATACAAGTGGTTTTAAAAAAAAAATTTGAAAATCGTGATAAAATTTTTAATTTAAATTTTCACATATCCACATTCGTTTTGTCCCTGTCATCTACTTGAGGTGGTTGTATAACAAGCCGAGGGATATTTTTCGATTTTCGGAATGGAGCGATGAGAAAAGCGAAATAAATACTACCTTTTTTTTTTTTAATACATTCCATAATAATATATTATAATGTAAAATAATAAACATAAGAGTTGCTAATTAAATATGTAATTTTGACCAAACAGTTTTATTTATATTATAGGCTTCAGTTCCTTTATCTGAATTTACTTCACCTGGGCTAACACACACTTCATTTTCTGCACCACCCAGCAAAAAAAAAAAAGACCATTCCTGCATCACACGATCTTATTAAAGCTACGCGGTATTTGGAAGCTGAAGACGATGAGTTCCTAACATTGGCGAAGGGTTACGCGGTTAAATTAAAAAAACTCAGTTCACAACAGCTCATGTTTGCTGATAAAGTTATCAATGAAACATTGTTTGATGGTCAAATGGGACTTTTGAACAGACGCAGACTCATCGGAGCTTCCACCAACTACAACACAATCGCATTCATGGTATCAATCTACACCCAACTCTTTTTCACATCCATCTAAAACCAACTCCTCTTCAGATCCATCTACATCCAACTCGTCTTTTGCAGATACTCAGACGGTAAAGAGCGTATTCGAAGGATTCAGCTATATAAATGAAGACGATTTTTGATGAACATACTCTATTGTAAAACTAATATTATATAATACATATATATCTATATATATATTTAGCTATTAATTTTGATGAACTTAAATGTTTCTTTAATAAATATATTTATCAACTTATTTATTTTTTTCTTTTGTATAAATCAAATGGTTACAATTATCCAATTACAAAATAAAAATCCTCAGGAAACGCACTTTTTTTAAGAAAAGGACTGCTGATCTAAAATATAAGTTTTTGATATTTAGAACCTTAAAGTTTTGTATGGTATGTTTTATTTATATTTAAGGCGATCTTAATTAGTGTAGTGTAATTATAGTATATCATTATAAAACCAAAACAATAGTTATATGATAATTTTTATGTGAATATGTAATATAAGTAATTGAGATACACTTACTTGAATGAAATCTCGTAGTGCTATCTGTATTGCTATGCAGGTTTCTATGATTATATCTCCGAGTGCTTGAGGGGAAACTCGCATTGAAAATTTCAGATCTTCATAGCTTCTTCCTGTCGCTAGAAACCGAAGCGTTGCTATCAATCTCACATGAGAAGGCATTGCGTCTCTCATGACTGTATTTTGTTTTTCGATGAGGGGAGCAAATTTTCTCAAGAGCACTTGATAAATGTTGTCATCCATTCGTAGGTAATTACTGAAAAAAGCAATTTCCTCTCCTTCTTTCAACTCGTTCAACAAATGACAATCGCTGGGCAAAACACTTCTTTGCAGAAACCAATCCTTGTTCCAGCGTTCACGGGGCCTTTTCTTCCGCTTATCTTCTTCTTCAAGTAGCACTGCTGCAATTACACAACACACTGCTGCTCACCCATTGCCATCTGCATACACATACAGTATACCAGTAGACTGTGACTACACTTAAGAAAAAACTGAAAGAACTGTGATCATAACTGATGGAAAAACTGATGTATCCTACACACCTTCAGTTTAGATAACGGTACAATTTTTTCTCGGTTAATTTCAGAGATAAACTGCACAGTTAAAATGATCGTGTGTGGGTCCCTTTAATTTTCATTCAACGATTATTATATCGGTTATATGGAGTATAATTAGTTTTATCCGTAGAAACATAATAACCGAGTTATTTTAGTATACAGATAACACATATATATTTACATATTAATATATAAAGTGATAGCGTTTGTTTAAACGATTTTTTATTATGTTTTACGTTTGGCTAAAACAATAGTTACAGCTTTATTATAATAGTAATATAATAGTAATTATGTACATTCTACATAGTTATAATTATATATTAATTTATGTCTCAATTATGAACCAATTATTTTTGTTTAAGCTTATTTAATTAATGAATTTTCAAAAAAAATTGAATGTGTCACATTTACATATCTGTTCGTAAAACGCATATAAAATAATAGTGTTTAGTTAAATTTTAAATATACGTGTGCCATGAAAACGTTTATTTTTTAAGTTTTGAAGTGTTAACAGTTATATATATTTATATATTATATTTTTGGACAGGCCTAAAGAAGTTTCATGATAAGAATTATAACAACAGTCATATTTCACTAACCTACTGTATTTATTTATTTCCATTTACGTCCTTCTCTATATACATACAAATTTATTAAACAAATGAAATTAAAATTTTCGTTTGAAAAATGCTACCATTCCATTAGTATTTTCTTAAGACGTTGTCACGTTCAACTATCGTCAGTAAACCGACTTTACAGACAACCGATTTTTGTTCTTATTAGCTGTACACCAACAAATGACTGCTACTAAAAAGAATAATCGTAATCCGGTGCAATTGTTGATATCTGAAACCACCTCAGCAATGGCAAGAAACGAATTTTTAACAAATATGTGTTTTGCCTTGGTAGCCACAAATATTCCTTTCAATAAACTTCAGTCGACACCATTTAAGAATTTTTTAAAAAAATATGTTAATCAGAATATTCCTGATGAAAGTAAGTTACAAAAAAAATTAACTAACGATTTCATTTACATTATGGTGGACAAAATGACTGATTCTATAGGGCTGTATATTTGTAGTTTAATTGTTCGGATACTTCATCCGGAAATAATGCCTACTTCATTTCTGATTTCTTACAAAGAATTTAAAAAAACTAAATATGAAACATTTCACGATTTGTGAATGATAGTTTAACGGAATTTTTTGGAGACACGTTATTTCAAAATAAAATTTTGCTTTTTATCAGTGATGCCGCGCCATATATGATAAAAGCTGGAGGAGCATTAAAAATATTTTATTCTAATATTATTCATATAACTTGTGTTGCCCATGGCTTAAACCGTGTAGCCGAAAAAGTTAGAGACATTTTCCCGGGTATAAATAAACTAGTAAATAATGGAAAAAAATTTTTTTAAAAACTCCTCGCCGTATTACTGTTTATAAAAATATTATTATTTATCGCTTTCCGCCAGAACCTATATAATAACAAGGGGGGGAACATGGTTAGAAGCTGCTTTGTTTTACTCTGAAAATAATAATCTAATATAGAAGATGACGCCCAATCTGTCAAAAAAATAAAATCCATTTTGAGTACATCAATTATATCTGATTTATCATTTATCCGAACACATTTGTCCCAGTTGCCAAATATAATTACAAAACTTGAAAAACAAAATTCTATTTTAAATGATCAAATAGGTGTAGTTGAAATAGTAATATTAAGAATGAAAAGGGAAAATACTCTATGAAAAATTCAAATCAGTATTTGATAAAAATCCCGGATACAATATTTTAAAACTATACAACTATTCAATAAATGGAAATAACGTAAATTTAAAAGAAGATCCTACTATTATAAGCTGTTACAAACAATACCCGATAACAAGTGTCGACGTAGAACGTGGTTTTCACAGTTAAAACACATATTGTGTTAGAAGACATAATTTTACCGAAAAAATTTAGAAATGTACATGATTATAAATTTTTATCAAATATTGTAAAATCAGTTGTATATAGTTATACATATTGTCAGTTAACAATTATTTTAATTAAATTAATTACATTACAATTTGAAGTACCTATAATGAAAATTTTGTTTTTGCACGATCTTGCACGTTTTAACATTTTAATTGCACGTTTTATAGGTGTTGGCTGCACAAAAATCCAGTCTTTAGTCATAAGCAATACAATTATCAATCAAAAATTTCCTTTTAAGTTTAGACTCTTTTCTAATGGATTTTTTTTTTTTTTTTATACTATTTATTTTTAATTTTAATGTAGTTTCTGCATGAATGTTAGTTAGAACACTTGGTTTAGTAAACACATCATCAATGGCCTTTCGTTTAAGTGTAGACATTATTTTTTGTCGATTTAAAATATTTTCAGAAGTGGCCGGATGATTGTGATAATTTATTTGTGAAATTATTAAATCAAGTTTCTCAACAATGATTACATTTACGATTTTTACATCTAAAGTGGAAAGTTCGGTTCTTCAATTGTTTATTTTCACTTATCTTATATCCCTGTATTAGAACACATTGTCTTCCTCATTTTGTTACAAATATATCATTTATGGAGTTTATAGTAAGAATATTTACTTTAGCTCTACACACTCGACAAGCTACTACGGACTGATTGTCTGATATGGACTTATGGTGAAATAAATATGGATAGACACCTATTGCATTTTGTTACACTATTTATACAATTTTGAAAATTACAGATAAATCAATTTTCGATATTTCCGCTAGGAGAACAAAAGCGGGAAATCTCATACTTGAGACTCAGGACAAGGAACACGCCAATGACCTTGCTGGCGCTCTAAAGCGTCAATTTGGCGAATCCAGGAACATCAGGTGTCCTTCGCCGAGCATCGCCCTGTTGCTCGTTGGCATTGAGGACTCCGTTGACGAAGACGAGCTGCTACGAACGCTCGCGGAGCACGATAATGAGCTGACAGCAACCAATATGGTCAAAATTCGCGAGAGTGCTAATGGAGTTCGAACGGCTATAGTCAGGGTTCCACTGGCTCCCGGGCTGAAGCTAGCCCGCATTAAAAATCTCAGGGTTGGCTGGGCTATATGCCGCATTAAGGAGCTTGCAAGGAAACAAGGCTGCGCCAAGTGCTCTGCCCCAGACCATGCTACCAGCGAGTGCAAAGACGAGGAGACCAGGAGGTGCTTCGGATGTAAGACGGTGGGTCATCTGTTGGCAGCTTGCACACTCCCACGCCAGGACGCAAAATTTGGAGGGACAGACCGAGGCCAGAGCACCCAAGGGCCGGCCGAGCTACCACTGCTGGGCGGCTCAACAACTACTCCTGCAGACAGTCGCGGAATTAAGCATAGACGTTGTCATAGTCTGCGACTATTATCGCCCGTTGGAGCACCCACCGCAATGGGTCGATAGTACCGACGGCAAATGCGCGGTTTATATTCCGAACAGATCGGCGGCCATCGTCTCGGACCACGGCTCTGGCCAGGGCATTGCCTGAGCTAAGGTGGGTGTTAAGGTGGTTTATAGCTGCTACTGTACACCCAATTGCATCATTGATGAGTTCGAAAACTTCCTCAGCGGCCTCGAGGAATCGATTGCGCAGCAAGTGGTTGCGGGGATCGACCTCGTAGTAGCGGGCGACTTCAATGAGCACTCCGCCGAGTGGGGCTCTTCGTCAGAAGACGCCAGAGGTTCATTGCTGTCCGGCCTCGCCTCAGCGCTAAACCTGACGGTGTGCAACGAGGCCTCCGTCCCTACGTACAGACGAGCGAACGCCGCATCAGTAATTGACGTGACTTTCGCCCGATCCTCGGACAACCGACCTCTAGTACACAGCTGGGCTGTACTTGAGCTGCGGTACTCTGTTAGCGACCATGAGTACATCGCTTACACGGTACTTAAGTCAGGACAAGCCTGATATCCAACGGAAACAACCCGGCCTGGCGGTTGGTCGGTGAAGAAACATTCCACGCCAGCCATTGAGGAACATTGGGATCGCGTCGGCAAACCACCTGCTCTCCCGCCACACACCTCTACCGAGGAGCACGCGGAGCGCCTCCAAGGCTACCTGACCCAGGCATGCAACGCTGCGATGACAGTCAGATCGGCAGTAAGAGGGAAGAAAGCAGTGCATTGGTGGAGCGATCGAATTTCTGAACTACATAGAGCGGCTATTGCTGCGCTATCAGCGTTCGGGTCGTAGAGCAAACGCCAGTGGTCGCGAGGAGTCCTTCCTGGTCTACAATCAGGCAAAGAACCTACTGAGGACAGAAATTAGAAGGGCCCAGGAGAAATCGTGGAGGAAACTGTGCGACTCGGTGGATAGCGACCCCTGGGGGGTGCCGTACAGAGTCGTCACCAAAAGACTTGATCGTCGACCACCCGCTATTGAAGAACCGACGCTGACGAACATCGTGAGAGGACTCTTCCCAGCACTACCCGCAGTGGACTGGAGTTGGGTTCCTCTGCAGCCCACCATGACCATCGACCAATACGAAGAGCCATCACCACCGGCACCGCCGACACCACCGTTCACATCGGAAGAACTGAGAGAAGCCGTCAGGAAGCTGCCCTCGGGTAAGGCTCCGGGTCCCGATTGCATTCCTAATGAAGTGATCAAACTAGCGGCGAAGCGAAGTCAAGAGATTTTCCTCGAGACTTACAACGCCTGCCTGGCCAATAGTTACTTCCCGTGGAGTTGGAAATGTGCCAAACTAGTGCTGCTGCATAAGGGCGCGGCAAAACCGTTGGATCAACCATCGAGCTTCCAACCCATCAGCCTCCTGGATGGCGGTGGCAATCTGTTAGAGAGGCTACTGCTGTACCGTCTTGAGGCTCATATTGAGAGATCTGGAGCTCTCAGTAAGCTTCAATTCGGTTTTAGGCTTTTCCACTCTACCACCGACGCCATAGAGGAGGTGCTGGAAACGGCACGAGCGGCGGCTAGCGGTGCTGTCCAGCACAGTCGACTTTGTGCTGTAGTGACCATAGATATCAAGAATGCGTTTAATACGGCGCCCTGGCGACTGATTGACGAAGCATTACAAAGAGCCTCCGTGCCTGAATATCTGATTGGTATCCTGAGGTCCTACATGGCGGATCGCAAACTGCTGCTCGATAGTAACCGCACTGCTAACGAGTCAAGCCTACCAGTCACTTGCGGCGTCCCACAAGGGTCGGTACTCGGCCCGACCATGTGGAACATTTTCTATGACGGCATATTGCGTCTGCCGGTCAACAAGGACGTTAAACTAATCGCTTTCGCGGACGACGTGGCGATAGTTGCGACAGCCAAGAATGCCGAACTCTTCGAGCAACTAGTAAATCCGGTCCTCTCCGATAGACTGGATGCTAGAGAACGGTCTTGCTCTTGCCCCGGAAAAATCAGAGTGTGTAATGCTGACGCGCAAGAACACCTGATTTCCATTAGCAGGGCGTCCCAATCACGGTCAAAAGAGACGTCAGATACCTAGGTGTGCGGATAGATATACCCGTCACTTTTTCGTCCAACACGCCATCTCTTAGGCCGCCGGCGCCAAAGAAGCAGCTACTGCGCTTGGAAGATTGATGCCAAACCTAGGAGGCCCCTCACAGTCCAAATGGAGCCTGCTCATGAGTGTTGTGCAAAGTCGACTATTCTACGGCGCATCAGTTTGGGCGGATAGGGTGCGGGGAGTCAGGAAACCGGAGGAGGCACTGCTGCAGGCCCAGAGAACCGCCGCGCTTAGAATTGCCATGTGCTACAGGACCGTGTCGGACATGGCCGCGCTAGTACTGGCCAAAATGCCGCCGGCACCCCTCCTAGCCGTGTCAAGAAAGTCCATGGCGAAAGCAAGGAAATCCGGCAACGCTACATCAAAAGCAGAGGCAAACAGGGAGGTATCCAGGCAATGGGCAAGCACTGTGGGACACCACCCAAAAAGCCGCCTGGACGAGGCGCCTCATTCCAGACGTCCAGAGCAAGGGCATACAGCCCAGCGTGTGTGCACTGCCAGGCACCCGACGATGATGCTGAGTACACAGTGTTTGTCTGCCCCTTTTGGGACACCACCCGGCAGCAGCTTTCAACATGTTTGGGCCAACCGCCTGGTCCCGAGGATGTCGTGGATTTGCTGTGTCCACCACCACCTGATGATCTTCCCCCGGACAAACAGCATAGGGATAGAATCTTGACCGCAGCTCGCACAAACTCCAACCTTTTCCACGCCATGGTAGAGGAAATCATGAGCAGGAAGGAGGAGCTAGAAAGATGCAGACAAACGGCAGAGGCGGGTGCGGCACAATTAACACAAACTAACAAACATAGTTAAGCAACATCTTTGTAGGCTGAACTGGCCAAAACCTGGGTGGTTAGAGGCCCCCTTAAATTGTTATCCGTACCCTGACGAAAAACCTTTCGATGTGCCCCGTTAGTTTTAAGATGTTCTTATAATAAACGATGTGACCAGGGAGGCAGTAATGGGCCTCCCACTTCCCTCCCTGGCCACGATTCCAAAAAAAAAAAAAAAAAATAAGGTTAGAACCTAACCTAACATGGAAGTACCAGCAACACAAGTATGCTTATTAATTTTATTGACAAAATTATTAAGATATTAAGAATTAGTATTTTTTATAAAATCAATGACTTGGTGGGTTAAACTAAGCTAAGCTATTATAAAAGTTTTATTAATCTTAGAAGTTAGAACACTAAATTTGACTTTTAATATTAGTTATTTATAATTATAATTATATATTTTTTGTCTTTTAGGTTAGTGTTGAACGTAGCTTTTCTGCCTTAAAATTTATATTGTCAGACTTTAGAAGTTTAATTTCAAGTGATATATTAGAAGACATATTAATTATTAGAGGAAACAATTGTCACGGACCCGGCGAACCAGTGGTCTGAAATGCAATTTTAGGCGGACAAAATTATTTTATTTACAATATGCTTTCCTAATGTTGTTTAGTTAATGTTAATTAGTATAATTAAGGTAACAATGTATTAGAATTAAATAAATTACATTTTTTAATTACAATTAAATGATTTTTTTATAATTATTTATTCTGAATATTAATATTTATGGGCGGATTTTTTTATGGTTGGTAATAATGATATTGAATTTAATTATTAATACATTATTTTTGGAGTTGGAATATTTTTAAATGTAATATTATAGATGATTAATCTATATGTAAAATGTGATTTTTAATTACAAATGCGATTATAAAAATCAAATTCAATAATAATATTTAACAAAAAAATTTCATTCAGAGTCTGAACTACTCGTACTACAATTAATATCGGATTTTACATTAATAATTAATTTTTTAACGGCTTCATCAAATTCAACAATTTTTTTGTATGGAATTGATCGTAAGCTTGAAATATAAGGATCGGATGAAATCAGTAACATATGAATCAAATCTTCATTTTGACATGTTCTCGATATTTTTCTAGTATTATGCTCTCTAATTCTTTTAAAATCTTTATTTCTAGACTCTTGGGCCTCTTCTCACAACTGACCTATAAAAAATAAATTACGCGCTGTCCTACGTGAGCGAACTCAACGCGAACGCGGTGCAGCATATTTCGCGCGAAAACTCGAGCGATCCAACGTGGCGCGACGCGATGCGGTAACATTGTCCTACGTTCACCACTGATCTTCCGCGACGACCCGCGGTCGATCAGTCGGTCGAAAGTCGGCACTCGCGTACAAACTACAAACACAGTTTTGTCATTTAAAATTTTTTTTAACCTTACCTTGTTTAACCAACACACCAAGAAAGTAATAACATAATAATTAGTACATTGATCATGGACGTACGAAAAGGGTTTTTAATGGAAAATTCGTACCTTAAGTACAAATTCATGAAGAAACACCACCTACGACAAAGAAATGAAACCAACATTATTTATCTAGAAAGACATACTCATGGAGAATTTCACCATTTATATGAAGAACTGAAAAGTCAATCTTTGGTTTTTAAGGGATATGCTCGGATGTTACCCACAACTTTTGATTATATCGTTGACGCTATAAAACCTGCTCTGCAATTAAAACCTACTAATTTCCAGCAACCTATTTCAGTTGAAGAACGATTAATGGTTACTTTAACGTAAAAGACAATATTTATAATATACAGTAAAACCTCGATAACTCGAATCGATTTGGGGCAAAAATAAATCGAGTTATCGAAAAAAGTTTATGTAAAAGTTGAAGGGTCGGAGCCAAAATATTTCTTCGAAGTTCAAATTACCGATAATTCGACTTATAGTTGTTCCTGTTATCGTGGTTCCACTGTTATTAATTATAAGGTAAATTTATAAAGCAATCAAAATCTAAAATTAATTTATTTTTAATGTAAATGAAAAATGTAGAAATGTTATAAAAAAATTTTTTTTTGATTGTGATTGCCAAAAGTAATATACATTTAAACCAAACAAATTATTAAATCATAATTTTTATTTAAACTTCAAATTTTATAATTACTTCTTCTTGAAGTTTTAGATTATAAGGTTTCATAATCTTTAGGGAAAAATGAATTTTGTGGATCAAATTGTGGTACTTGTTGTTTATTTAAATTTGACAATTCCTTAAATAGCAGCTCCTGCATCTGTTTTCTAAAACGCAACTTATTTAATGATGGCAACTGTTTCATGTATGGTAACATCGATTTGAACCAAAGTAAGTCATCGTCATTGTCTTGTTGATCCAGCCGCAAAACTTGAATCTTCTCTCTCTCTAATTGAATAAATGCTTCTAATCCATCATCTTTAAGTTTTCGTTTTTGTGTTGTCGTAACAGCTGTTGTAGAGGACGAGGCTGAAGGGATGTTATAATTACGTCTTGCTTCAGTTTCATATTATGTTGTCATGGCTGACTCAGACCGTTCAAGTTCAAATTCCTGAAGTTGAGGGTCATCCCGAGAAGTACTATCATTTTGATCTTGTGTTATATTCGTGTCAAATTTGTCTACCAGACTAGCATATGTAGACTCAGAGGAATCCATTAAATAGCTTTCTGTTGATTCCTCTGGTTCAATAATATTTCCATCTTGTTTTCGGAGTTTTAAAATAACTTTTAAAAATGACAAGGATTCAAAATATGGCCAAGTTCCTGTGTACTCCGGTTCATTGTCGGCGTCAGCACCCGAATGAGGCTTGGAAATTTTTTTTTAATTCTTTCGCATAAGTATCCCTTACATTTTTCCATTTTTTTTGGCCCCATCAGCTGAAATAAAAAAGTATTGATACTCCAGATGATAACAATTAGGGTCGAAATGGTTAAATGTATATCAGGGCTTTAAATCGTAATTTATTGCGAAATATTTCTTTTTATAACTAAGATTTGAAATTTCAACACAAGATTCCCTATACCATGTGGTGCCCAGATAACTTTTTTCTTATCTACAAAATATTTGTTAGTTATAATAAAAAAAGGTTAATGAATGGCATTAAATTTGAATTCAATAATATAATATCATAGTATACAAAAAACGATTCTGAGCGAAGATGGTCAGTCAGTCTATAATATCTTACTAAGTGTATTAGATGATATTATTGTGAATAAAGTAATTAATTTTAATATTAGGCATTAGTCTACATGCAGTCTACATGCAGTTAGTTTAATTTATTTTTCCCAAAAAAAATTACATTTGAAAATGTCATTACGTGTATGTAAAATATAAAAATAAATATAACAATATAACAATATAATCTAAGAATTTCATATACCAACAAATAATATTTTTATTTTACAACAAAATAACTAAAATTGTTAACTTTGGTTTTAATGATGTGTAATTTCGTCCAAATTTGAATTTAAAATGTTTGTAAAAAATAACTTTGTAAATATTTTTTTTAGATTTTTTGGTTACAGTATGAACAATTTATGAGAATGATTTTTTTAAATTTTCAATTCTTAGTTATAAAATTTGAAAATTTTATTATTTTTTGACTACCATGATTCATAATTATCGTGATTTTGATAAATTTTGTAAAAATTCTAACTTTAAATGTTTACAAAAAAAATCGTGCCTATGTATTTTTAATATTTTTCAAATGCTATTGTAACAATATATCAGGAGGCTTATATTAATTTTCAAGCTTTTTTACTGAACAAAGAACATTTTATTGATATTTATAGAAAAAAAAACTAAAAAAAATGAAATTTGAATTTGTCCGTAAAAAGCTCAAAATAATTCAAAATATTCTCAAAATGTATGGTTTATATAAACTAAGAATATAAACTCAGTGAATTTTTCATGCATCTACAGTTATTCATTTTTGAAATACAACAAAATAAAAAAATCGCTACATGAGAAATCGAGTGAATATCAAATGTAAAAATATGAAATTCAAACGCTCATAAAAATTTATTTTGACTCACTATTAAATATTTTTATTTTTATTTTTTTTTTTTTTTTTTTTGATAAAAGTAGACAAACTTATGATAAATCTTGTAATACATTTTAAAATCTTAAATTTAAAAAGATATAATAATAATTTTATTAATTTCTAGCTCAAAATAATTTATAAACTAATGAGTCATTTTTACGAATTTTGACAAAATTTGACCTAACCTATCATTAATATAATAGTATTTATTTAATAAATCAATAAAATCGATGAAATTAAGTTACTTTGAAAACATATACTTATTATTATTTCAGATACTTAGCCACGGGCATACAATTCCGGCAACTCGCTTTCTCTATCAGAATTTAAAAATCGGCGATAGCCGCAATCGTTTCAGAAGTATGTAAAACTATATGGACAACATTACTATCGAAACACATGCCTGAACCAGCAGAAGATGATTTAAAAAAAATAGCGCAAGGTTTCTGGGACAGGTGGCAATTCCCCAACTGTTTAGGAAGTATTGACGGAAAACGCATACTTATAAAAAAACCAAGCAACTCCGGTTCCATGTATCATTGCTATAAATCTTTCTTTTCAATCGGGTTATTAGCTGTAACTGATGCAAATTATAAGTTTGTTATGGTGAGCGTGGGCTCCTATGGTAAAGAAAATGACGCAGGAGTTTTTGATGAATGCCCCTTTAGGCATGTTATAGAAACGGGACGACTAAAATTACCTACAGATGAATTATTGCTGGGCTCCAGTATCAAGACTCCTTATGTTCTCTTAGGGGATGCAGCATTTCCTCTAAAGAAATATTTAATGAGACCATTTCCGGAAAAAACAACAACTAAAGGCGATGCTAAAGATAATTATAACTATCGTTTATCTCGAGCAAGAATGGTGGTAGAATGTTCGTTTGGTTCTATAAACTCTAAATTCTGAATTCTGCAAAAACCTATCGAAACCAATGTAGAAAGCGCAGTCCATATTGTGAAAGCCATAACTTTGTTACACAACATCATACGTGATTTGGAATCAATAAATGACACTGAAGTTAGATTATTCCAGGATTCATACCGAAACACACCAAGAATACTACACAATTAGTTCACTTAAACCGCTAATTGATTCTTATCACCCACCATTGGATTTTATTTTATCCATTTCTACACCTGAATTTCTTTCCGAAACATCGTGTGCAGTTGTTTTTAATTTTAATGCATGTAATTATAATGATGTTAATCTGTTTCTTAATAGCATTGATCTAATGTCTAATTTGATAAATCTTAATGTCGATTTAGCGGTTCTTAAACTAAATGAAATTTTATCCCATTCGTTTGATATGTTTGTACCTAAAATCAAATTAAATTATTATGATTCGCGTAGTTTATATCGGTCCAATCCTATTTTGAGATATTTAATTAAACTAAAAAGACAGGCGCATAAAAAATATAAACTAATTCACATTCAGATTACATATTTTTTTCTAACTTACGTAGTAATTGTAAAAAATTGTCTTTTCAATTTCATGTAAATCATTTGTTAAAAATTTAAAATAATATTAATATCAACCCGAAGTCGTTTTGGAATTATATTAAATCTTTGAGATCTAATCGTTCTATTATTCCCCTTTCAGTATTTTTGGATAATATTTCTGCGAATAATATGGATGATACCATCAGGTTATTTGCTAAATATTTTTCATCAGTATACATAAGTGACACAACTAACACAACTAATATTATAGATGATTTCAATAATGATTTATTTCATAAACAGTTTCATAATTTTAATATAAATTCATTTATTATTTATGAACACGAAATTATAGACTTTATTGGTTCACTTAATGACAAGGCAAGTATTGGACCCGATGGAATTCCTACAATTTTTTTGAAAATGTGTTGTCGAACACTTGTTAAACCTTTACATTATTTATTTAATTTGTCTATCCAGTGGAACATTTCCGCTTTGTTGGAAAAAATCTTTCATTTCCAAAAATGTTTGAAGCCATTATTTCAAAAAAATTATCAAATTTACTGTGCAATAATATAAGCTCTTCTCAACATGGATTTGTACCAAAACATTCGATTCAAACTAATTTATTATTATATCATAATTATCTTGTAAAAGCTCTTGATCAAGGTTTCCAAGTAGGTACTATTTATACGGACTTTCAAAAGGCGTTTGATAAGGTGAATCATAATTTACTTTATCATAAATTAAAAAACTTTGGTATAGGTGGGAACTTTTTAAAATGGTTATTTTCGTATCTTTCTGATCGTACTCAAGTAATTAAAATTATGTCTTATGTTTCTGATGATTATTCTGTCTTATCAGGTGTCCCTCAGGGCAGCCATTTAGGTCCTTTACTATTTTTAATTTTTATTAATGATCTCCCACTAGTCCTTGATGGTTCTATAAACATTTTATTATTTGCGGATGATGCTAAGATTTTCTGTACATTTAATTCTTTAAGTGATGCTGAATCTCTTCTTAATAAATCTTAATAAATTTCAATTATGGAGTAAATTAAATTTATTACCGTTAAATATTGATAAATGTCATACGATAACATTTACACGTAAAAAAAATCCTATCTTTTTTAACTATAATATTGAAATGTTCTCTCACTAGAGTAAATGTAATCAAAGATCTTGGTATTTATTTTGAAAGTGATCTTTCTTTTAAAACGAACCATAATATGATAATTAATAAATCGTTTAAGATGTTAGGCTTTATTAATAGAAATACTAAAAATTTTATAAATCCGTTATGCTTAAAAACCTTGTATACATCTTTAGTTAGATCCAATATTGATTTCGGCTCCGTAATCTGGTCATGCAAATACTTGACATATATAAATGATTTTGACAATGTACAATATAAATTTTTAAAAAGGATTTCATACTTGTCAAATATTCCATTATCTAGGGACTCTCTCCATCTAACTCAAGATTATATTAGCCTTGTTTCTCTTTTACTTAGACGGAAATTAACTGATATTATGTTTGTCTATGATCTTATTAATTACAATATTGTGTGTCCCGAATTGTTGTCTGAAATCAGCTTTCGAATTCCATATCTAATAACACGTAATTCAGAGTTATTTTTAGTTCCTCATTATAAAACGAATAGTGGTACCAATTCTTTTTTCCCTCGAGCTTTAATGTTAGCTAATAGAATTTGTATACATTTAGACATATTTTTTCTCTCACGCGAATGTTTTAAATCTAAATCTATGTTATTATTAAAAAATATTGAGTGATTGATATGTAAAAAAAAAAAAAATGATTATAATGTAACTATAATTTTTAGTTTATTACTTTTAATTCAGAGTTATTTTTTATATTATTTTATCTGTTTTTTGTTAGGTTTTACTACACTTATTTAGTTTTTAGTTTTTATCTGATACGTTTCCTTTATATAATTTGTATAAGGGTATATACCCGTTGATATAAAACATAAAAAAAAAAAAAAAACATAAAAATGATTTTCAAAAAAGACTTAATGCTTCATCACGTGCAGCTACGCAAGTGAGAGAAAATTTTAAATTGTATTATGAACAACATCCCATACAAAGAATGTAAATAATTATGTTTGAATAAAAATATGTCATATGTTCTTACATGTGTTAATAATTATTTTAGCAACTTCCTCCCATTCGCGGTGTGCTAATAATCTCTTATGATAATTCTTACACCTCTTGTCCCACAACGCAGGGCGTTCTTGGACAGCACTGATCAAATTTTCAGGCATTATAATGTTAATAGCAATAGAAAATTGAAAATGAAAATTATTGGACTGGTGTTCGTGATGGTCCATAAAATAATAATATAAAATAAAATAAGTTGTCATATAAAATATCGTCGGATTATTATATGTCATTACTCGTTTAAACATGTTCCGACACGTTCAGACGCGACTATACGCGCAAAAATATCAAACTATTTGATCGCGATCGCATCGCGCCGCAACACATCGCTTCCGCTTTGAGTGCGTTTGACCACGTATGCCACTTTCAGCGAAGGCAATTGTTTGTAATTTTCGCGTCGCATCGCGTTCGCGTTGAGTTCGCTCACGTAGGACCCCGGTTAGAATTCAATACATACATAATTTATTATTTATGGTTAGTGATTACCTATAGATACCAGTGAATTGCTTATCACATCAACTCCATGAATCAAGATTCTATGCACGCTCGCAGGCATGTAGTACCACGGATATAAAGAAATATACAGTTCTGCAGTTTTAAGTGCATACATTTCGAATTCATCTAGATTTCATATAATTTAGTATCCCCATGCAAGTGCTCTCAATATAACATCGAATCGTTTTATAATTTCTAAGTCTAATTCTGTTAATCGGCTGATTTTTCTGCATTTTTTAAAAAATCGGCATGCAGTGTTTCCGTCATTTGTAGTTCCACTACCTATTTTTTATAATATTTTAATATTTAATATTTTTATGTTTATAAATATTGAGTATAAAATACTATAATGTATAAATTATAAATAAAACACGTATAATATAATTTACTAAAATAATTTCGACTTTTGACTACTACCCTGTAGAACAACATCTATCAGTAATCCGGTTTCAATTCGAAAACGATCTTGAATATATTTTTTTCGTTTGGAAAAACTTAAATTTTGTTCAGGTGTTCTAACTTGAAAAATAAAACACATATTCATTATTATCGGTATTTTAGAGGCTGCAAAAATATACGAAAATGATCTTCCGTTAAATGCAATTGTTACATTACAGGCTGAATTGTGTATATGGCAAAATCAATGGAAAAACAATGGACAAAATAGCACATTGAATAAACCTCAAACCACTATTGAAACTTTACCTTACTGTACATATATTGTGCCTAATATAAAATTGCTTTTACAAATATTCACATAATAATTTATTATTATTAATATTATTATTATAACCCCTGGGCGCCCGTTCCCCATATTTGTGTACTTAAAATAATTATTTCTTAGTCGTAAGATGGTGCTATTCGGCCCGTCATATACTAGAAAAAAAAATTGTATTATTTTTTATTATTTGTCACTACGCCAAAGTCACCCTTTCCCAACCCGACGAGAGTCGTTGCCACCGACCGCTGACACGCAGGAGCGGCTTCGACGGAGAACATTTGGTAGCAGAGCGTGGTTTTCTTTAGTTTTTTTTTGTTCTTTTTTTTGGGAAAGTTCGTTGATCATTGTGGCAGGAGAAATCGATCCATAATTATAAATGTATTTGAGTACCTTATCAGTAGTTGGTGCAACAACTTGGGAACATAATTTGGGAGTCCAAGCAGTTGGGATTACTTTATGTTATATTAAGTTATATTACCACTCGAACGTAGTTATCGCCGATATTGTTTGTTAGTTATATCAATACGATATTGATTAATATTACTTTGTAGGGAATATTGTGTTACATACGGTTGTTATCATAATTTACTATGTCGGAGGATAAAGAAAGCGAGCGTTTAGGTCGACTAAAAGCACGCGCTATAATTAAATGGTCTTCCGTCATATCGATAATTCGCTCCATTAACTTTTTGGCAGCACGCACATCTACCGAGCCCGAGTTAATACCCGAGTTTTTATCGGTCGTACTTGACTTGGATACGTTATGGGCACAATCTAAATCTGAAGATGAGTCAGTCTTAGATTATTTGATAGGTATGAATAGAGAGGACGACTATTCGCCGGACTTCATGGCTGAGGTGCGAGCGTTAATTCATTCATCAAAAGCAATCGCGACAAAATTAGCTCCAACGGGGGTCGTTATGAATTATCGGTCAAATGATACCGGCAGTGTCAATTACCAAAGTTCCTACACGCATTAACCATTGTCGCGTCTTCCTGAAATTCCATTGCCCCAGTTCGACGGGGATTTTCGGTATGAGCCGACCTTCCGCGACTGGTTCGTGGCACTGGTGGATACGTGGCCAAACTTATCAAACATCGATAAGATGCATTATCTGATCGGCCCCGCCACAGACGCCGCTCGAGGGATACATATATCGTCAGACAATTACGTACTCGCCTGGAATGCGTTGGTTAAGCTGCGGTCACAGTGGCACCGACGTCGGCCGATAAAATTGACCGACAGTTGTTCATTTCAATGCAATCAGTACAGGTTATAATTTATAAAATGGATGTCCCCTCATTTTTGTGTTTGGAAACAAGTCCTGCTATTAAATATTTATTATTAAAAAAGCGAAAGTATCACACCAATGACATTTTTAAGGATAGGGAAAAAATATGGAGAATTCCATACATTGTTTCATCAACTATTGGAACAGGAGGAAGATTTTTTCAGTTATATAAGAATGACTAAATCAACTTTTTATTATATATTGGAAAATATAAGAGCAAAAATCCAAAAGCAATCAAACTTCCGAAGATGTATATCACTTGAAGAGAGGCTAATGGTAACTTTGAGGTATGTTTAATATTTATATTGATTTTACAAAGATGTGTTTTTTTAATTTTTAAAGTTTTGTGTCTGTCTTCACGATAAATAGTCGAAATAATGCTTTAATTTTTAACTTTAAAGGTGGTTTCTGATAGGAAATTTAATCTAGTTGGTACTTTTAAAAGGCAATTTTTATCGTCGAAAAAAACCAACAAAAAATTAAGGAAAAACGGGAATTTTTACGCAAAATAAATTTAGTTTTTTTGATGTATTTAAAAAACTAATAACTGTAGATACGTGAAATTTTCAAAATATTTCGATTTTTTGAGCTATTTATAAATATATAAAAATATCTATCACTGAATTCAAATTTAATATAATATGTTCCATAATACTGATCTACTTATAACGTATTGTATAGCAGATCGGTACCCACTTGTCGCCTTTTTTTTATTATTATTATTATACTACATAAAATATCTGTGAGAAGAATTTGATACTATTATTGACTGGGGCAACAACACATTTCGCATTAACATAACACTGGAATGATGAGAGGAAAATCTTTATTACAGCATAATTAATTTATTCGTTAAAGGTAGGTTATATAGGTTTTTTTAGGCTGTGGTCACAAGTAGTAGTAAGTAATAGTTTAACATGTTATAAATATCATACAATTACTTTATAAATATTTGTATACAATTTAGAAACATATGTTAAAAAATGTTCATGCGTTCTTGAAATTCAAAAAGTTAGTAAGAAGTTCTTGATCTGGGTTTACTGTTTGTTGGACTGGTTCAACTTCACTAGGCGAGTAGCTACGGGTATTCCAGTTACTCTGTTGTGAACTAGTTGAAAGTGAACTGCTCCAGTTAGAGTAGTCTGGCGGACTAGCTACAGGTATACTAGTATCATATGATGAACTATTTTGATTTATAGATTGACATTCAAGCAATACCTGTTGCAATTTTATGCGCATTTGTAATTTTTGAGACAGCGGTATTGCACGCAGATGTGGAAGTAGGCTCATAACAAAAAAGTAATCCTCATCTCTTTTTTACTCATCTTCTTTTTTATTCTTCATTTCCTGCAAGTGGGCGACCTTACTTTTTCTAGTTGTACTAAATCATTAAGAGCATCTTTTTCCTGTCGAAATTTGTTCTTGGGCGATTTGAAAATTTTCTTTGGTACTTGGCTCACACCCGGAGTTATAGTATAGCTGCTTGATTTACCAGTTTGTTGTTTTTCCAACTGTAGCTCGTCCGGTTCTAGTTCACCTGATTGTGAGTTCATCAATTCATGGTCAATATGTGACATGCTCTGGTTGGGTGAACCTCCACTCATCGAATCATCCTCATTGTCACTTTGTTGAGGATTTGGCACATTTCCAACCACAACTCTTGGTGCATATGTGTCGTGCAAAAAACTCATCAGTTGAAAATACTTCCATTTCAAATCACCCCCAGATGCGGATCCCGTTGGTTGATTGGTCTTTGCAAGCTCTCGACGATAGGTATCTCTCAAATACTGCCATTTAGTTTTTACTCCGGAACCTGCAATAAGAAATTATGAAGCCATATTTTAAACATAGTACTTATTTGTTGATAATGTGAAAATCAAATAATAAATATAAATATAAAAAAAATCGGGCACTCGCTCTGCTGTTATAGGTGTCGAGTGAAGCTCGATCATAGGGTAGGCCTCTATAATGGGTGTGTGAAATGCAATGATAAGTGATTGAATACGAAAAACGATTCTGAACGGACATATGTCAGCCTAGGATAATTTATATTTATATTATTACATTTATATATTGATAGTTATAAATAGTTTTGTAATTAATAATATAATTATATTTGGATAAATTGTATTTCCTGTTTTAGGTTTTTATCGACTGGACTGGCCTTCAGGTCTTTGGCATTCTCCTTTAGAATCTCTCATAATGCTATTGCCAGGATCGTGTATGATACGAGTGAAGCTATTTGGATGACATTAAATGTAGAACACATGCCACTTCCAACTATTGAGAGATTTAAACAAATCGCGAGTGATTATGAACGTATGTGGGATTTCCCAAATTGTATTGGGAGTATCGACGGAAAGCATGTTCGCATAAAATGTCCCACTCATTCAGGATCCATGTTCTTCAATTATAAAAAAATGTTCTCCGTACATCATCAAGGTATTACTGATGCCAGGTATAAATTTATTACGATTGATGTAGGAGATTATGGAAGACTAAGTGATAGTGGTGTGTTTATGGAAACTGGAGTCTACCACCATTTGGAAAACAATTCATTTAATGTGCCACCTCCTAAACCATTACCAGGGACAAATGAACATGTTCCCCACGTTTTTCTGGGTGATCAAGGTTATCCATTAAAAGAATATTTAATGAGGCCATATCCTACTATGAATAATATCGATCCAGAAAAAGAAAACTTCAATTATCGCCTCAGCAGAGCTAGACGTTCGGTTGAATGTGCCTTTGGTATTCTAGTGAGTAAGTGGAGATGTCTAAAGACTGAACTGCAAGTGGAACCATGCCATGTAGACACTATTGTTAAAACTGTTTGCTTATTGCATAATATTGTGATAGATAAGGATGGTATAAAGGAGTCCGTCTTATTTAACATCCAGAGCCTGACAGCTGAACACAGCTTTGAAACACAACACAACATCACGAATTTGAGACGTTTTAATCGATCATCACGAAGAGCGTATGAAATACGCGATATTTTCAAACAGTACTTCAAAGACAACAATATTAATAAACTTAATGACAGAGTAAATTTGTAATGTATGTAATTTAATTTTATGTTGATAAAAATTAATAACAGTGAAAGATGGAAAAATACATGTTGTATACTATTGCATCATTATTTACATTTCGTGTAATCATGTTCTTTTTTTAAAATAATTATTTTATTGAGAAGAAATACGCTTAGAAATACGGATATATAAACTTATATAGGTACTATATTGAAACATGCCATTATAATCTACGACATAATATTTTTGCTATAATAGTTTTGAATCCCTCTATTGTAATCTATTTATAATTCTAAACAAGAAACCAACTATTTTTATTACCAACTGCTATTTTATTTTAATATTCACGATATAATGAAGAATGAATTATTTAATAAAATATAATTACATTATAGTTTAATAACATTATATTATAATATAGTTAAAAATTTGAATAGTACTTACTTTTATTTTTTAATAATACAGCGATTTCATCCCAGAGACGTCTTGCGATGTCTCTGTTATGATACGATTTACTGCTATGGTCCCATAAGCTCCTTCTTTCATGGACCAAACTTATTAACTTCTCGCAGTCCATGATGAAAATATAATATTTTAAAATAATATTTGTGTTTGAACTGATTACGTCGACTGAATCGGCCGATATAAACAAACGAAATTGAATTTCGTCCGATGGATAACCGACGTCGGCGTAATCGGCCGATGCGGTCGGAGGCACTGAGACCACTTGTATTATACAGTCAACTCGCGATATAACGAATTTCAAGGGACCGAGCAAAAAGTTCGTTACATCGAAATTCATTATATTAAAAGCATAAATCAACAAAATTTGTTTAAACGATATTTAAAAGAAAGTTTAAATTTTATTAGATTTTTATAATTACATACCTACATACAATATGAGATTATTATTAAATATTTTATTAGATACATTCATACATTTTTTGTTTATTACATACATACATATTTATTTTTTAAAAAAAATATGATTTTTTTTTTGTGTGTATCCATTTGCGCTTACACGATTAATAGTGTTGTTCAAATTTAGAATATTACAAAATACACTGTCGTCAATATCATGTCTTTGTAAAAAAACTTAAGACGGAACGGAGACCTAATTTTGCTTCATTCGAGCTTACGGGGGGCTCTTCGTCATCAACTTTATTCAAAATCTCATCGTCATTGAGAACTTCACAGACAACCAAACCTTTGTCGATAGCAGCAAATTTTTATTTATATTTAATACAATTTACATTTAACAGACGTGTATCATATAAACGATACAT
The DNA here is from genome assembly GCF_003268045.1 of Sipha flava. Taxonomy (NCBI): domain Eukaryota; kingdom Metazoa; phylum Arthropoda; class Insecta; order Hemiptera; family Aphididae; genus Sipha; species Sipha flava. Next base: position 83,491 of record NW_020273502.1, read on the forward strand.
GAACATTATCTTATCGCATAAGAATGGCCGAAACAAACTCGTAAAATGTGCTGTATCAATCTCCAAAATTGTAAAAATTCGTTACATTACGTGAATTTTAGCCAAAAAATCTTCGTTATATCGAGAGGACCAAAATACATTTGATTTTTCGTTATAGCACGAGGTTTTCAAGGGTCCGACAGTTTTATACGTTATATCGAGATTTTCGTTATATCGAACTTCGTTATACTGCGAGTTGACTGTATTTACTTTTCTTAAAATAATCGGGCGAGTTTCACCGATGTCGGTCGTCGGTCGAATCGGTCGACGTCGGTGCCACTGTGACCGCAGCCTTAATCGATTCCACCGTCCGCGTATGGTGGCCACATCATTAATTAATAACTTGTTACATGTACCGTCATTTAATCAAGAGTCACTCAGTGATTTCCAACTTTTGTTGGACAATTTAGTGAGAGCTTGTCTCTACTTAGGGCGCTCAATATTTCGGACGTCGGATCTTTTATCTTGTTCACGGTCGCGTTCCGATGTTTACCGTTACCTACCCGTAAATTATTCGAATCTAATACGAAATCAGATTATCCGTCCGTTGACGAATTGTTAGCCATTATCCAGGATTGTGTAGCTATATTAGAACTGGCGGGTGATCGTCGTAATCCCGTTCCGACACCTGCGCCGTTGAGACCGGCTCAGTCACACGGCCAGTCTCGTACGGGGGGAGAACAAGCATGGAGGTATGATAAGCAACGTCCCACCTCGTTAGTGACCGCAAAATGAGAAAGTTCGTGTCCATTCTGTTCCGGGTCCCACGTGTTAGGCTCGTGTAATCGTTTCAAGGCATGGTCTGTAACCGATCGTATGCGTTGGGTGCGAGAAAATCGCCTATGTTTCAATTGTTTCGGCATGGGTCATTGAGCCTCGAAATGCAATGCGAAAGCGCGCTGCCGAGAGTATTCCCGCAAACACCACCTGCTCCACCCTTCCGTTAGTAATCGTAGTAATGAAGATACGTCAATTATGGAGGCATCGCTGTGCGCGTCGACATTACCGCCACGTGTATGTAAATCGACTTTCAATTATTTTAGGAACCGCCTTAATACACGTGCGCGACAGGTCTGGTTCTCGGCATACCGTAGGAGCGTTAATTGATTGCGCGTCACAAATATCCGCCCTCACAACATCTTGCATTGATCGTTTAGAACTGACACGTACGTGTTGGACAACACCGGTCACCGGGTTGTCGGGGGTTCCGGTCGTAGATGTACAAAGATGAGTAGAGTGTGTGATACAGCCCCGATTTGCTAACGAACCTGAGCTGTATGTGAATGCTTGGGTGTTATCGTCAATAACAGGTAACTTACCGCGAAAGCCATTACCACCCAATGTTCGTGAGAGATATTCTAATCTCGCATTAGCGGACCCGTCTTCGACATTACGGCTCCGATAGACATGTTGCTAGGCAGTCATATATATGCGTCGATAATGGACGGCCGTAAAGTAGTGATAGATAAGAATTTACCGGCGGCATTCAATTCTATCTTTGGCTGGATACTAATTGGCCCGGTCGATCATAACGACATAGACACGTACCGTTCGATGCCAGTCTCTCTTGCGGTATCCATAGAGGAGCTTATGGAACAATTCTGGCGGGTAGAGGAACCGGAGATTGCTCCTGAAATTTTTACGGAAGACGGACTGTGCGAATCTATTTTCCGTAACGAGCACGTTCGTTTACCATCGGGTCAGTTTGCCGTGGCCCTGCCATTTTGACGGCCAGTGTCTGACGACACGTTTGCCAGTTCACGTGCTGTCGCCGAACGTCGTTTTGACTCGCTCGAACGAAAATTACAGTCTAACCCGACCTTAAAAAATTCCTATATACGATTTATGTCCGAATATGCGTCGTTAGGATACATGTCACTAGCTAGGTCCCCTGGGTGTTATTATATACTTCATCATGCGGTATGCCGTCCCGACGACGATGACACTAAAATTCGCGTTGTTTTTGACGCTTCGTCACGTGGTAATCTAGGTCCGTCTTTAAATTCTTGTTTGATGCCCGGTCTGAAACTTCAAAAATATCGTAGATATTTTTATGCGTTTTCGTATCCATCGTCACATGTTCACCACCGACATTCGCAAAATGTATAGGCAAATTCAAGTACTTCCGAAATACCGCAAATATCAACACATTTTATGGCGCGAATCGCCACATCCCGAGTTACTTGGATATGAACTTCAAACCATGACATAAGGTTGAATTGCGCGCCGTTTCTCGCGTTACGAGTTTTAAACGCCATCAACTCCGGTGACTGCGACGGCGCAGAGGCCGTATGTCATACGTTGACACGGCAAACATACGTCGACGATATTTTCGTGGGTGCAGACATAGAGGCCGCGGCGCGTGATCTTCAAACAAATTTGATTACAATATTAACACGTTGATGGACACTCGATCAATTTTACTGCTATAGCAGTAATCGTACATTTGTGTCTATCATGGCAGTTTTAAATATAACTGCTATAACCGTACTCTAAAAACCTTCTTAAATGTGGCATAACTGTAATAGCAGTAATAATTCCAATGTTTTCTTATGAAAGAGGATGTTGTGTTGCCCACATTAAGCCTATTGCGCATTTGGGCACTGTCGAATTAAATTGAATTTTTATTTATAAGTTCACATAGGTAATTCCAATAATATTTATCAAATATCAACAACAACGTTTCTCTTTATGGGCGCGTGGCAATGTTTATCAGTTACATTCGGTTTATTCGACGTAATAATTCGTAATAGCTTCGTGTTTATTATACTATTCGTGTCCTATACAAAAATTAAAATGACTGATCGTGAAGAAAATCTAATAAACCAATTTTGGTCAGACACCGACTTTAATTCTGACAGTTCTTTTTTTACGGATGATACTGACAATGACCCAATTTTTCTACCAGGTCATTGAAACACAAATCCGAGTTCAAGTCCAAGTTCAAGTTTAGATAATTTTTCTACTCCTGGCCCTTCGACAGGTACGTTACAAAATCAAATTGATTATTCTAACGATGAAAATTCGTTTGGCAACACATCTAGCGATGATAGCGATTATAATAATTCTAATTCTAATTCAACTGACACATTATGGAAGGATGACTTTATACCTATACCTGATTTTAATTTTGATACTACAACTAGTGGAATCAAATTAAATGTTGAAGACACTGCTCGTCATTCCCCAATTGAAATATTTAATCAAATTTGGACTTAAGAAGTTATTGACATTATCGTGAAATCCACAAATGCATACGGATTAAACCAAAAAAATAAAAATCGACCCATGGAAAATTTTCTCGTAAATCTAAATTTACTGAAACTGACCCAGAAGAAATAAAAAAATTTCTTGGAATGTGTATGCTTATGGGTTCATTCAAATTTCCATCATTGCGTGATATTTTCTCAAATAATCCATTATACTATCACCCAATAATAAAATACACCATATCAGGACGACGCTTTGAACAGCTTCTCGCGTACTTCAGCGTTGAATATTCAGGTCTATCCACAGATACAGGCCCAATGAGAAAATTAAATCCACTGTTTAAAATACTAATTGCAAATTTTCAAAAAGCATTTTACCCAAGAGAAGATTTTCTTTAAGATTTATCTTTAAACGAGTCACTATTATTACATCGCGGAAGATTAAGCTTTAGGCAATATATAAAGGACAAGAAGGCAAAATATGGGATAAAGTTTTTTGAACTATGTGATCCTAATGAATGCGTGTTAAATATTGAAGTTTACAAGGGTAAAAATAATTATTTATTGCCGTCAACTAATTCTAAAATAGATAGCCTAGTCCTTGGGCTTATGGATCCATATTTATGCAAAGGCCACAGTTTATTTATGGACAATTATTATAACAGCACTATTCTTTCCGAATTATTATTAAAAAAAAAAAAACACATAGTACAGGAACTCTGAGAAGCAATAGAAAGGGCAATCCTGAAAAGGTAACTAAAAAGAAATTAAAAAAGGGTGATCACGTATGGCAGAGAAAAAATGAAATTTACATTTCAAAATGGAAAAACAAACGTGACGTTACAATTATCTCTACCAAATATCATCCACAAATCGTCACATCAACCAATAAATATAGGCAACAAAAGTTAAAACCTATAGAAATTGAAAATATAATGAAAAAATGAGTGGAGTTGATAGATGTGACCAAATGTTTAGCTATTACAGTTCACCCAGAAAAACATGTAAATGGTATAAGAAAGTTATACTTCATTTGTTAGACATTGCTGTATAGAACACTTATTATATATATAAAAAAAAAATTCATGCTGAAAATAAAAATGTCAAGGATTTTAGGGACATGATAATCAAGGATTTAATTTCGCTGCCTTCAAATATTACAAATTACGAAATTTCTATAGCAAATAAAAATAAAAAAGTAAGAAAAAAACCTACAAACGTTGCTGGCAGTTCTCATTTTCAAGAGAATATATCAATTCCACCGGGTTACAAAAGAAAAAAATATTATAAAAATTGTCTAAATTGTTACAGTCTGAACATAAAACGCAGAAGGCAAACATATCTTCAATGTAAACAATGTGTTGTTCCATTATGTCCAGGGAAATGTTTTGAAATGTACCATTCCTCGAAATAATAATCTAATATTTAAATTTTTAAATTTTTGTTTTTAGAACTACTAAACCAGAGTGTAATGTTATTTTGTTAAGATTAATGTATTATTTTATTATTTATCATATCAATAAAGAAGTACTAATGTAATTAAATTAAAGATTTATTTTGACATGTTTTGATAAAAATAAAGGGCAAATATCGAAAAAGTTTATAAAAAATTATAATACTGCTATAGCAGTAATGAAAAAGTGACCATTTTAAGGTATGACTGTAGAACAAAATCTTACTTCTGACTGTCCGTCAACGTGTTAAGTAAATCCGGCTTGGAATTGAAAAAATGGGCCACCAATATCCCGTCGTTACTGGATGCGGTACCGGAGGACAGTCGTGGTGCTGGCCATTTGGCATTCGACTCGGTCGAAAATAAAGGTACCAAAGTGCTAAGAATCGAGTGGCGTCCAGACCGTGACTATTTTTGTTGTGCGCTGCGCGTTGACCCCCCACCAGTGTTCTCTAAACGGGGTATACTATCTTTGGTAGCCCGGATTTTCGATCCGCTAGGGCTATTCGGTCCCGCAACTTTGTTAGAAAAAACTGTTCCGGAGTGAGATTTTTAGGCACTATTTTGGCGCAGACTTTTGTCATGTTTAATTCATCGTGCAAAATTTGTCTAACGGTCTCCTTGTCGATATTAACCATCTCAGCTATCATTCGAATACTCAGACATCGATCTTTTCGCACAATTTCATTGATTTTTGAAATGTTGTCGTTAGTTTTTGAGGAGCATGGACGACCCACCCGTTGATTGTCTTCAACTTCTTCACGGCCCTCACGAAATCGTTTGTGCCACTCAAAAACACGTGGTCGTGATAGGACACTATCTCCATATACTTCAGTTAATAAATTAAAACTTTCGGTGGCAGATTTTCCAAGTTTCACTAAAAATTTTAAATTAATACGTTGTTCAATTTTTTCGTCCGGCATGATTTCGACATTCAACACGTAAGAGGTCAATTTAAACGACGCTTACACATAAACTACAAAACGGAAACTGACTAAACTGGTATTGTTCGATGCAGTGATATTCATAGATTACAAATACAGTGTGTAAAATCGGTTGTTGGAAACACTCTATAACTTAACAAATATTAAAGATATTTAAATTCTGTTTGTTTGTGGTGCTTAACAAAGTTTGTTATAACTTATTCAAGTAATTAAACAATTTTTATGCCATTTCATTTCACGCATGCGCATAACAACTTTTTTTTTTTAAATGGCAACCCCACTATTTTTTGGTTAGTTATTTTTACTCTTATTTTTTCATGAATTTTAGTGGTAAAACCAACTTCCTACGTTAAAAAATAGCTGAGTTATGGATATTTCAGTGATTGATATTATTTTTTGACTTTTTTGAATTATTCATCAATTTTATGGCTTAAATAGTTAATCCTTTTAGCACCGCATGATATCTTCTAGTGATATTTTTAGTACCTACTTTTGGAAAACATCCTCTTTCCCTAAAGCAACTATTTTTTTTAAGTTTATCTCAGGCAATTAAAAAAAAAAAAACAATATTAATTTATTTTATTTTTATTATTGCAAAATTACATAAAGTTTTAAAATTGTTTTACTACAACAAGATTTTCAGTACATGATTATCATCGGTTGTAGTAACAAGTGTTTAGTTTGTTTCCCTACTCCAAATATGGATAAAGAAGTAGAGGTGAATATTTTATTGTGGCAATTTTTGGAGTTTTTAGAATTGGAAAATAATAAACAAAATAGATTTTGGATTCACCCAATCAACCAAAACAGAAATATTTCTGGTTTTATTCAAGAACTAAAAAACGATCCAGAAAATTTTTATAACTACTGCCGAATAAATATTACAACCTTCTATGAGCTTTTGAGTCTAGTTGAAGACAGAATAAAGAAGTTGAATACAAATTTTAGGAGAAGTATTCCAGCTGAGGAAAGATTATTGATAACAATAAGGTAAGTTTTATAGTTTATTTATTTTTGTATTTCATTTTTAAAATACAATATTTTGTACATCAACATTAGGTATATGTTAATTTATTTATCATAATACATTTTACATGTATGTATCATATGGGAAATTTGTTTGATTTTGGTGTTGATTTCGGAATTGTTGTTGCTGGTCTTCCGAACTTGGAGGTCCAAAATGTATACATCCAATCGAAGGTTGTATCGCATATGACGCTGAAGTGTTATCACTGATGTTGGAGGGTGGTCCAGATGAACTGGAACTGTAAGCAGTATTCACAACGAGGGGACCTCTTGAATCATTATCCTCTTGACTATCGAGCATTGAGTTCAAAAGTTCCATCACTTTTGCTTTGAAATAACGCTGTTTTCTGGGGTTAAGCTTGTTAACATCAGGCACAAGGCTTTTGAAGAACGTTAATGTAGGATCGTCTAATTCATGATTATTTCTCTGAGATTGAACTTGAGCAGTGACCGTCTTAAGATATTCAACCATAGGACCTGCGACGACTTCAGCAACTGAAGACTTATTAGTTTTATTCTTTTTTGTTTCCTTGGACGAGAATGCTGTTGGAGTGACGTATTGTCTCTCAATATTATCTAATCCTGACTGAGACTCAATTTCTTCAGAAAGAAATTCGTTACCATCCTCACTAACTCCTACCTCCAAATTTCTTACTTCCTCACCAACCTTCGATGTATTAGGTGCAGAAATGTTACTTATAATTTTTCTTTGCGGTTCAGCGTAATTTGATAAAAATGACATTGCATCATCAGCCAAGTGCCACTTTTTTTTCTTAGCAGCAGACCCACTAGGAGCATTTTTTACTTACATTGAATAGCTAAAACCGAAATAATAATAATAATATTTTTAATGTTCAATGATTAAATTTTAATAATAATTAATATTTAATTTAATTTTAAAAATTTAAAAAATAAAATGATAATTTAATAAAGTTTATAAATTGAACTATAACCCTTTATTTTAGATTTCTTGCAACTGGCGATTGTTTTAAATTCATCCACTACAATATGCGCATTGGTGCTACGACAGCACGAGAAATAATAAATGAAACTTGCATAGCTATATGAGAAGTACTTTCTCCTATTTATTTAATGACTAACCCTACTCCAGAAAAGTGGCGAAATATTTCCGAAAAATTTGAGAAATTATGGAACTATCCAAACGTTTGTGGCAGCGTGGATGGTAAACACATCCGTATTCAACAGCCATATCACGGAGGATAGGCTTATTACAATTATAAAAATTATAATTCAATTGTACTACAAGCAGTCGTTGATGCGGAGGGTAATTTTTTATTCGTAGACGTAGGAGAAGCGGGAAGATACAGTGATGGAGGTGTATTTGCTGCTTCAAATTTCGGTAAGAATTTTATCGAACAAACATTGAACTTGCCACAGCCACGAAAAATAGATCCCGCAAAAGAAATTGAATGTATTATGTATTATGTATTTTTGGCAGATAGTGCTTATTCGTTGAATAAAAATATGATGAAACCTTTTGCTCGATCGTCACTCACGTCAGACAAAAATAAAATTTATAACTACAGACACTCCAGAGCTCGTCGGATTGTGGAATGTGCATTCGGAATAATGTCAAAAAAATTTCATATACTCCAAAGGTCTATGTTAGTCCATCCTGATTTTGCAACAACAATAACTTTGGCTTGTTGTTTGTTACACAATATGATTAGAAAGAAAGAATAATTAATGATGTATACAGTGAAATGATAAATGTAGAAGAGTGTGACGTAAGCAGGGAACCGACAAGAGCAAGAGCATCCCGAAATGCATATCAAGTTCGAGAAAATTTCGTTGATTATTTCGTTTCGCCAATTGGTTCAGTATTATGGCAAGAGTATATGGCTAGACTTTAGACGTTCAAGGTGTTTAAAAAAAAAATATAAAACATTATAGCTACTGTTATAAGTTTTTTTATCACTTTAATATTTATAATTCACATTCTGTAACTAATATATATATATATAAATATATTTATATTATATTATTATTATTATTATAATTAATAAACATTAATATATATTAATATTAGCGTTTATTATTGTTCAGCATGATGCGAACTTTGATTATATAAATTATAAATAGTACAAAACAACAAAACCAAAATAATTAATAATTATTCAAGTCTAAAAATAATTCAATAGCACAAGAAATAATCAATACCCGGACGATATCGTGGTTATAATTTTACTTTTGTAATATTTAAATGTAATATTTTAATATTTTAATGTACCTGTAATATTTAATTCTTGTCCAATTTCGCTCCACAATTGATTGATGACGTCCTGGTTGTGATGTTCTTTTAAATTAAAATTATATATGGCGGGTCGAGCCTCAACAAGCACGAGCAGTCGATCCGCGTCAATATCCATATTTAAGTATAAGTACAAGTAATAAATTTAATAAGTAAAATTGTTTTTATTATTTTAATATTTATTACTATTAAATAATATAATATATTAATATTAAACACGCGCTATGAACGTTGTGAACAAAGTGATGCACGAGGTCTTCGGCAGCGCAACAGCGCCCTCGTGTTTCGATACGTTGCACAACGTTTCGAGTGAATGTTGCACGCAGTGCGCACCAGTATCATTTGATTCTACAGAAAATGCGGAACGTGCAACATTGAACTACGTTGCGAGACGTTTCGCAACAAAATGTTTCAGCTGGTGCGTTTCCAGCTTTAGAACACCGTGCTCTTGAACGGACCTAGTCATCGACACTTTGTAATTTTCTCTCAACTTTGTCTTTCTTTGTCAATTAGTTTTTTTTGTTCTCTTGACGTTATGTTAAACTCGGTGCATCCTGTGCCACCGCGCTTTTATTATTTCACCACTGAATGTTACTTCGTTAGTGTTTGTGCGAATAATACAAGACCACCGGCCAATACCGCCTTCATCGCTGTTTTTTTTTTTTTATTTCAATTCACCACCATCTACACCGAGTGTCGTGCCGTACAACGACGGACCACGACAAGTTGTTAGATGATAGGTGAGGCCCCCAGGTCATCCTCTTATCCAAAGTGTCTCCGAGGTATTTGACTGACGGTTTCTAGGATATAGGCACGTTATTGAATTTTAATGGTTGTGGTGTATGATAACGATGAAGGCTAAAAATAATTGCTGTGCTTTTTAACCCATTTATCTGAATTTTCCAGTTTTTACACCATGTTGATAATATTCTTAAATGGTCTTGTAGGCAGTGGCGTAGCCAAAGAGGGGGGGGGCTAAGAGGGCTGTAGCCCTCCCCATGGGCCGTGTTTATATGTATAATGTACTTGACTATTTAATAGAATCAATGGATGCTCGTTTTAATCAAAGGCTTATTGATTTTATGCCACTTGAAGGACTTATTCCGGCCAATTTAAATATGTTTGACGATAAAAATATTATAAAAGCTGCTAAAATATATGTCCAAGATCTCCATGATGATACTTCATCTACAATCAGAGCTGACCTGTTCATATGGAGGCAACAATCGAGTCAAAATACTATTCCAAAACCGAATTCTGCTCTTGATTCACTCTCTCATCGCACCAATCTTCGACCTAACATTAAAATACTTTTACAATTATTCGCCACGTTACCAGTTACCTCTTTCACTCCGGAAAGAACGTTTTCAGAATTAATCGCTTAAAAATTTTTTTAAGAAGCATTATATCGGAAAACAGACTGAATGGGTTAGCTATGACTTATATAAATAAAAAAAGAGCAATTCGATGAAAGTGAAATAATAACTGAATTTGCCAGAAATTCGCCTAAGAGGATGCAGCTGTCAGAGTGGAGCAAGGAACTGAACACTAAAACCAAAATTATTATTATTATTATTATAAATTATATATGAATAAATATTTTTAAAACTAAACTAAAATACTTGAATTAAGTTTAGAAACTTGGTGGTAGATGATGGGGGGGGGGGTTAAGGGTGAATTCTCGTATCCTCTCTTACCTTACTTATCCAAAAAAGTGGTTAGCCCCCCCATTTAAAAATCCTGGCTATGCCACTGCTGAAGATGAGAAGTTAGACATTTTGAAACAATTTCATGATTCAAGATTGGGAAGACATTTATGAACAGATAAAACTATTAAAAAGACACAAAAACAATTTAAATGGAAAGGTATGATACAACAGATATAAAAACATATATTAAAAATTGTACATTATGTCAGAATGTCTTTTTGTAGACTATAGAAATCGTGGATGATTTTTTTTTTTTTTTTTTTATAGCATTATAGGCCATTTAGGCCCTTTGCTGCCAATATCAAATTCTTCCACTCTTCTCTATTATATGCATGCATTAGGTCTCCATGCCAATCTGGTCTTAACTCCTGGATATCTCTTTTGACTACATCTATCCAACGCTGCTTCGGTCTGCCGCGATGTCTTTTCCTGTTCAAGTTGTTAACAAGTACCTTCTTGACAATACTATTATCCGCTCTCCAAACGTGACCAGCCCACTTCAGTCTAGTGCCTTTTACGAATTGTACTATATTTCCTTTTCCATATAATTGTTGTATTTGTTCGTTTGATCTTCTCTCCCACACTTGGGTATCAGGATTATATACGGGACCATAGATTTTTCTTAACACCTTCCTTTCAAATATATTAAGTTTATTCTCATTTCCTGCTGTTGTAGCCCAAGTACAGCATGCATAAGTCACAACTGGTCTGAGGTACGTAGTATATAGCTTCTCTTTATTTTTCCTAGATAATAATTTTGACCTAAACAGATGTGACATAGCAAAGTAACATCCATTCCCAGCTTTTAAACGGAGTTTTATTTCATTATGCATACAGTTTCTATTATTTATGTTGACTCCGAGATATTTGAAGTCATGTACTTGTTGAAATGTTATCCCACCGACTTCCAGGTCTGAATCATCCTCATTATCTCGTGCTTCTCTTGTCATGAACATATATTTGGTCGTCTCCTGGTTTATAGACAACCCTATATGTTTGCATACTTCCATTAGATCTGACATACTGTTTACGGTATCTTGCTTCGTATCACCTAAAATTATTATATCATCCGCATATGATAGTATGGTATGGTTCTCATTTAATTCCATTATCTGTCGTCGTGGCATTCTCCTTAACACACTTTCTAACGCTAAGTTAAATAATACAGGTGATAGTGCATCCCCCTGTCTTAGTCCTTTACCAACTTCAAAAGGGTCTGATAGCTCTCCTTGTACCCGAACCATACATTTAGTATTACTGTTGCATAATTTTATTAAGTTAACTATTTTATTTGGAATACCTAGAGTTGTTAGGTTTTTCCATAGTTTATTCCGAATTATACTATCGTATGCTTGCTTGAAGTCTACAAATACTAGATGGATATTTTTATTATACTCGTAATGTTTACTTAGTATTTGTCGGAATGTGAATATGTGATCAATCGTTGACTTCCCCTTCCTAAATCCACACTGGTAGTCTCCAATCATTTGCTCCGATACATCTTGTATTCTTCGTAGGATACATATAGACAGGACCTTATACCCAACATCTAGGAGAGATATACCTCTATAATTTTCTATGCATTTGGGATCACCTTTTTTAAATATTGGACAGATAACTGATATTCTCCAATCGGTTGGAATTTCTTCTTTACGCCATATCATAGATATAAGATAAAATATCTCATCTGTTAGGCTTGGGCCTCCGAGCTTTAGTAGTTCTGCGCAAATTCGGTCCTCTCCAGCAGCCTTATTATTTTTAAGTGATTTAATAATTGATTCTATTTCTGCTCTGTTTGGTTCTAATTCTTCATTTCTCAAGTTGTTGTTTGTGGATTCCTCCCATTCTTCGTCATCTTCTCCTTGGCTTAAATTGGGTTCGCCATTCAGAAGTTGGTCAAAGTACTTCCGAAACTCCTCTGCTTTATCTTTACTATTTGACAATAGAACCCCTTCTCTATTTAAAACGAATTGCGTTGTTGGCTTGAATCCGTTTTTTAAGGTTTTACACTGTCTGAAGAATTCTTTAGGGTTGTATCTATAACTTTCCAATTTTCAATCTTTTCCTTTTCCATTTTCCTTTTTTCCTGTCTTAGCACCTTATGCGCTTCTTTTCTCTTTTTAACATATAACTCCACATTTGGCTGAGTTGGGTATTGCAGCATTTCTAATCTAGCATCATTGCGTAGTTTAATGACTTCTGCACATTTTTGATTAAACCAATGCTTTGCTTTACACCTAGAAGTTTGCTTTATCATGTCGTCTGCTACCTCCAGGACTGAGCTCTTAATTATTTCCCGCGCAGTTTGTACTTCTGATTGCTCTTCTAGTCTATTTGTATGGGTATCCAGTGCATCTTTTATTCCTTGCTGAAATTGTTGAAGTATGCTTTCCTCTCCTAGTTTGTCCACATTGAACCTAATAGTATTTGTTTTCTTCCTTTTCGCTTTCCAATGGTTTGACAATATTAGTTTTACCTTAACTAGTACTAGGAAATGATCGGAATCACCATCAGCTCCTCTTTTAGACCTTACATCCTTGATACATGATCTATGCACTTTATCAACTAAGACGTGATCTATTTGACTTTGGTAAATTCCTCCTGGTGAGGTCCACGTATATTTGTTTTTATTCTTCCTGGGGAAGAAACTACTGCTCACAATGAGGCCATTAGCTATTGCAAATTCAACTAATCTGGTACCGTTTCCATTACTCAAATCATGTACACTCTCACTACCAATTGTAGGTCTATATATCGTTTCTCGCCCAACTTGTGAGTTAAAGTCCCCTAATATAATTTTTAAAGTGTCCTGATAGACCATTGTACACTCTTTCTAATTCATCATAAAAAATATCCTTCAGGTCTTCTTCGCCCGTTTCTGTGGGTGAGTATACACATATCAGTATAATGTCATATTGTTTACCAGCTATACGAATATGACAGATGCGATCATTTACTGGAGTAAATTTCTTTATAGAAGGTAACAACTGGTCATTTACTAAAAAACCTACTCCATTCTCATGCTTTCCATTGGATGATCCACTATAAAATAATGTCATTCCATTGGTTCTCATGTCTCCTTCCCCTGGCCATCTGACCTCTTGCAGCGCCACTATTTGAACGTTCTTGTATTTCTTCACCGCATCACTTATAGACGTAAGTGCGCCTGGTTTATAAAGTGATCTAATATTCCATGTTCCAATCCTGTATTCCAGTTGTCCGGTCCGTTTCCGAGTCGTATCCAAAATAAGAGTCCGAGACATGAATTGTATTGGTTTCATAACATTAGTATTTTTTACAAGGACGGGTTGTTAGCCCGCCGCTAAACCCCCAACCTGGAGGACCAGACCACACCAACTAATTAAAGTCAGTGTGAGGCTCGGGGACCCGGGTTCACCATACCCGTAACACTGTAAAGTACTTCCCCTGAGGGATCGTGGATAAATAGTTTTTTAAATAATTGATATTTAAAATTGGACATATTCCCTTTTGCAACTAAAATAAGGACATACTCACTTTTGAAACAGTAAATCTCGAATTTTTTCCCTTGCCGCTTGATAACCAATTTTAAATCAATTGAAATTCAAAATTATGAACCACCAACAAAGTAATATTTATTTAAATTTTTTTTGTAACACAAAATAACTTTGAAAATAATTTTTTTTAAATTTAGGAAAATAACAATATAAACAGAAAATTTATAACTTTCAACTTTTTATTAAATTAGGAAAATTAACAATACTAAAACTAGATTTTTAAAATCACATTCATTTTTTTAAATAAATTCTGCTCTCCCCTCAATGATATCTCCAAAATCAGATTCAGAGTTTTGGTCATCATACTCTTCATCACCCAACATTACAGTTTTATAGTAATCGAGATCTGGTAAATTTCTCCAGTCACTACCAAAGTGTTTTTGAAGTAAATTGTCTACATCAAACTTTTTTGCTGCATTAATTTGAACGCCTTTTTTTTATAATTTTAGGTTTCATTGTGGATAAACTTTTACCATGTTTGCACAGACCTTTTCCCTGTCCAACATTTAAATGGTAATTTGGTGTTTGGATTTTATCATTATTATTCTTTTAACAGGTGCAAATTTAAAATGCAAGTTTGCAGGTGCTTTTAGTGTTTTGAGACATGACGTCTTCCAATCATATATTTTGTAGTCATCGGAAGAAAAACGGACAACAGTGTCTACTGTTTCAAAAATTTTCATGTAATCATTAAGGCAATTATTGTCATGCATGCAATTTTTCTAAATTTTTTTTTTAAACGTCCAAAAATGCGATCAGACAAAATAAATGAATGACCAACAATAGGATAAAAATAGTTTATGTGGTTAGGACATTCCAGTAAGAACTTTGAAAGCATGGACAGCATAACTTTATTTTTATTCTGTCCACCACATCCATCTGAAAATAGTCTCATAGTGTGAATGTTTGTTAAATCAGTGTTTTTTAAACGATGATAAACAAATGACGCGATTTTATTTGACCCATTATTGTATTCAGTTTCCAACCATATGTACATAAATGTATTTTCTTTTACCTGTTTTGACTTTGAAGTACCTTGACAAACTGTAATGTTATGCACGTAAAATTGTCTGGAGTAATAAGCACTTTCATCTGGCACTTTAGGTAAAACTAGATCTTTTTGACAGTCAAAGATAAACGTTATTTTCATGTTGTAGTAATTTATAAAATTAATCGGCATTTTTTTTATGAACTTGCAGTGTAGTATTTAATTCTCTTTTTTTGATTAAACACCGAGTAATTTTTATTTTATTTTTTAATGACATATATAAAGAACAACAATCAGTTGGAGGAGACCCAAAACTAATATTGAAATCTGTACAAAAAAATGGAACGAAAAAATTCGTACTTCACGGCTTTGCTATCTGGTATACACTCTTTAAATAACTCATATAATGAGGAAATTGACATTTCACTAGGCAAGTACTGTTGGATTGCATTTTTTTCACGACAGTAATGGGACTCAATCGGTTTAAGTTTTGAAATAAATACTCTCACATTTTCCCTTTGAGGCTCATATTTCTCCTACTTTCTTTGTTCACCTCGGTTTTCTTTTGGTGACTCACCGGTCATAAAATAATTTTTACAAACATTATCTACCCTTTTTTTAGATATACCAAAAATATTTGTGAATGCTTATTTGTAAACTAACACATTTTGAAGTACTTTATCTTCATTTAATTTAGGCATAAAATATTTTATGGTTAACTGTTTTTAAAAAAAGATCTTTCCGTGAGCGACTTCTTTTTATAGAATTTACAGTTACGAACCTCAATATAATGTTCTCTTGCTTGGTTTTGTCTAGAACCTCATAAAATATTTGGTGAGCTCGTCTCATATCTTGCATTGTGAAGGATCTTTACTGGTACTGTCGTTGATTCAAATTTTTATGTTCACAAAGGGGGCGGGTAGGAAATCCATTTGATGAATGTCTGAAATTGAATAAAATATTAAAAATTATAAAAGAAGTAATCATAACTAATAATATTTAAATAATTATTACTTTAATCGTTTTTCTTTTTGTCGCTGCCAATCGGATGGCAATGCAATTTTTTTTCTACCTTTTCTAGGTTCCGCTTGTTGAACTACATCCATTAAAATGTTGTCACTAGTCTGCATTTTTAAAATTTGAATAATAAAAAGAATATCAAATGAGGTGAAAAAAATAATAACGTTTCTTTATTTTTTCAATAATAAATTTATTATCATGAATATTTTCTTTGATTATCATACTTGCGTTACATCAGCAGTGTGTCTGTATAATAAATACAAACATTCAACTTAATTTAAACATTAAAAACACTGGTAATTTTAAGAGAAAAATCGAGTAGAATGATTATATTTATAGATATACTACTTTTTTTGACGTTTTTACGCTGTCCGTACAAACACATGGGGACTTACTCCATTTTGAAACTTTATTTTAAAATATATGGACATACCACCTTTTGTTACATAACTGATAGTGGACATATATTCTTTTGAAACTAAACTGCATTTTTGAATGGTTAAATAAACAAGAAATATTTCAATTTGAAACCCAATATTTTTACACAATATAGAAAACCCAATTATTAATCATGATAAAGTAAAACCTTGATTTTTTTTTTTTTTAACATACATCCTTTTGCAACTGGACAACTCATATATACAGTGTGTTCACGCTAAGAGGTACCACTAAATATTTTGGTTCGATGACCTTGAATTGAAATGGGGTTTTCACTGAATGACAGTTAATACTTAAATACACATTTTTAGATAAATTTCAAATTTTTAACACTTTCGATTCGCGCATGTGCGATACAACTTACTTTTTTTTAAATGGTAACACCAATTTTTTTTTACATTTTCGGATAGAGTATTTTTTTCTAAACAATTTATGTATAACATTTTATTTTCTTATTATAAAATTTGTATATGAAATTTAACGATGAACTTTAATATTTACGAGTAATTTGTTTTTGATGAAATTCAAACTAAATTCAACTTATGTCACTTAGTTGATCTAAGATAAGTTTTCAACCTTTTTATGGTTGAAAAAGATCTTTCTGGAGTAGCTGTGGATACAAGTAACAATACTAGTAACGTACAAAAAATTTATGTTGGGATAATCAATTTTTGAACAGCTCATAAATGCATCTAATCCACTTTTGGTATTGACATGACCATCCACTGCTTATTTTAACTTTCCAAATTTTTAATTCTACAAAAGAATTATCTCTTTCAACTGGTTGTAAATAAAACTCAACTAATTTCTGAAATGCCAATTTTTCTTCATCAGTAAAAGTTGTACTAAACAAACATTCAAAACCTATAACATATAAAATAAATATATATAATATAAATATAATACTCATTAGAATTTAGAGATAAACTTAGATAATAATAGGTTTACCTTCAAAAACTGTTAAAAATTTAAAAATTTAAAAATCTAGAATTAAGTTGGTTGATAATCTATAATATAAAAATGAATCGCAAAATGTGTTGGTAAGCGCATAACTCAACAACGCCTGGACCAATTTGGCCAAATCTTTTTTTCAAATGTTCGTTGAAGTTCAAGGATGGTTTTTACGGCGAGAAAAATTAGAATTATTGCTGGAAAAACCCTAAAAATAGCCCTTTTCTTTTTCTAATACAAATGATTTGTAACTAAAACGTAGTCAATTTGAGCTTTATTGCTATGGTATAAAGTTCATATTAAACTAGCTGGTTTACCCGGCTTCACCCAGGAGGTATTCAACTATTATATATAAAAAAAATGAGAATGAAAAAAATACTATTTTCTTATATTATACCTTTTTTATTTATATTGGCTTCGCAACTTCTTATCCAATTCTCATACAGTTTTTTTTAAATGAAAGAGGATATCACGGTTATAGGCATAAATAAAGTCCGATAATGTTAGTCAATAATTAGTTATCTATACATATAATCCAAATACCACTGACTCACTGATCGCTGTATCTCAAAAATTATTAACTACTCAACGTAAGTTTATCGATAAAAATAATCTCATGCATCGCGCGTACACCAATACTCCTATTTTATTATAATGAACGATAAAATGCACACCGATAACATAAACCAATACACATACAAATTCTATTTGTAGAATTAATTTGGACTTGCGTATAAAGTTATAAATATAGTTTCGATTTATTCTTATCTACACGACGACGACGACGAACAAAAAGGATAGGTTGCAGGTAGCTGGAAACCAGCGGACCGCCGTGCCGCATAATACGTATTGGCAGTTTAATGTCGCGTTCCGAACCTCGCGTTTCTTTTGTATTAGTTTCGGCACGCGAGATAAAATGCATCAGTTTCCACGTCATTACATCAGTCAAACAAAAAATCGCGTTACCAACAGTGTTTTATTATTTTTAAATAAATAAAACAATTCGTA